>NC_064538.1:25247016-25547016 GCF_023856365.1 Brienomyrus brachyistius | reverse complement strand
TATCTGCTTTTGTGGGCGTGTCCCAGATTCAGTTGTTGTTGTTACCTGTGGAGGAGAACAGATAACCAATTGAGCCCTGATCGATTCGGAAGCAGCAGGGAATTTCATGGACCTTACTTTGGCCAAACAGTTAAAAATTTCTCTGCAGGCACTCTCCACTCCCATAGCTGTCCTGGGTGTCAGTGGAGAGCCCCTGCATGGAGGACTGGTCACACATTGCACAGAACCTCTGATAGTGAGAGTGGGGATTCTCCATGTAGAGACCATCAACTTTCTATTGCTTCCCAACACGAAATATCCCTTAATCCTGGGTCACCCATGGTTACAAGAACATAACCCCAGATCAACTGGTCTTCGTTTGAGCTCACTGCCTGGTCGATCTCATGTTTTTCCCATTGTCTCTCCTTACTTTGCTGTGCCTCATTGGTGGAGAGTCCAGACCCAGAGGATTTACTCCCTGCGTACGTGGGGTTCACTGACATGTTCAGTAAATCTCTCTCCCTGTGGGAGGCTACGGTCAGTGACGTTCCGCAGGTGGGAAACTGGTTTCAAGGCTCCAAGGAGGTCTGGTGCCGAGCTCAGCTCGGTCTCTCCAACCAGGTAAAACGACAGAAGGTCCAAGCAGACAGACATCAGTGTTTGGCCCCTACATACCACGTGGGCCATCGAGTGTGGCTCTCCACCCACAACCTCAAGCTCCCCTCCTGTCATAAGTTTGCAAGAAATTATGTCCCGCTTCCGTCTTCCTGTTTCCGTCCCGACCATGACCTTGGATTACCCACTTGGCTTTTTCTGCTCCCGGTTGCTCAATAAAGCACCTGTTCTCCAGCATCACGGAGTCTGCCTCCTGTCTGTTTGCAGGTCATAACAGCAGGCAGGACCATGGCAGGCAGGGCAGGAACAGGCAAGGCAGGAACAAGCAGGGCAGAGACATGAGGAGTTGAGAAAACATACTGTAGGCTAGACCGAAGGCTGGGGAAGTGAATTTCTCTGTAGGACGCATCTGGCAACAAAACTTCCCTAGGGCTGGGTTGCGAGTGTAGTGTGGGAGAGGTGAAAAGCCGGTTTCCTGTGGGAAAGAAATGCAGCAAAAAACGAAAGGCGGGAATATTGGTAAACATTTAGATATAAGCATTTTTGTGTATATTTATGTAAATTGAGAATATAAAATTGCATTTAGGCATACTACCGGGTTAATGAATTCCAAGGTGAGAGATGCATCTTTCATGTATTTTATGCTAAAATAAAATAAAATAAAGAAAATATGTAGAACAGGGCTACCAACGGCCTACAGATGTGCTCATTGACAACCACCAGTTTACCAATTGTTTAATGGTTTAATGCAATTCACCAACCAGTGTAGATCTTGAATCATTCTCCACCTAAAAAATACCAAAAAATTTGGTTCCATGCCAGTTCCAATGCATTTCACCAAGTCATTGCTCCACTACCATTCAAAGGGGGGGCACAAACATTTTAACTGCACAGACACATTAATTAATGGTTTAATGTTTGCTTTGCTCTTGAGTGGGCTGACCACTTGTCCGGACAGTCCGGGTTTCCTTCTCTCTGTCAAAACTGCTGTTTGGTCTCCCTTTTCCTCCTTTCCCCTATCCGCCCAAAAAAATCCCCCCCCCCCCCCCCACACACACACACACACACACACACACACACACACACACACACACATACTACATATGGCAATAACAGCTGTGCAACAACTAAACGCAATACAACAATATAATTATACATTAAAATTTATTCTTATTCTTATTATACAAATGAACCATATCAAGAATATCAACAACACAAAACATAAACAAATCATAATAAATAGAAATATACAACAAATGACATTATAGAATCTGAAATTGGGATCAACCAGAAGGAATACAAGAAGAAACATTTTATTACCCTATTGAATAATGATCCGTAATGTCTACAACAATGACAGAATACCATTTTTTCCAGTTGCTTAAACGTAAAATGTGATTTGGTACATGGAAACATGTTAATCAAAGATTAAAAATCCCCAGCAGACTTTTGAAAAGAGTGTGTCATTCTTCCTTAGATAGGCAATGTTGTGCAGCATTTCACTTTTCAAATTATAATCTGACATGTTGAGGAAGACTCATTATTACGACAATGTCCATTAACTTGGGATGGAACCTTGGTGGTAAAATTATATGTGTTGTGCTTATCTTGCCCAAAATTATAATCTGCAATGCTTCTTTGTCAAAAGGGAAATAGACATGGATACAGATGTGGCCAAAAATCTACATAATGCTGAGCTACATCTACAATACCATCCATCCATCCATTTTTCAAACCACCTATCCTTCCGGGTCGTGGGAGGTCCGGAGCCTATCCCGGAAGCTATGAACATGAGGCAGGGAACAGCCCAGGACGGGGGGCCAGCCCATCACAGGGCAACCTACAATACCTTGCAAAAGTATTCACTCCCCTTGAAAGTCATCATGTTTTTTTGGATTAAAAAAGACCAAAGTGACACTGGAGTTGCTCAATAATAGTGAAGTGAATGTCGCAGTCACAGTCTTGACATAAATATTAAAGGCCAAGATATACTTGCCGCGTCTGCAGAATGTTAAGATCCATGCACCGTGTGCAGGATGCAAATTTCACCATCAGCATGGTCCTCACGATGTGTACGTGCACTTTAGAAGTGTTGCATCTGTGTGTTCCTGTGCACGCTGACTACACATGTACAAAACTGAGCATACACCAATAGAGTAAGAGGGGGTAGCTGCAGTTAGCATTCAGTCACAAAATACAGAGGAATAAAGTCTTGCAGCACTGCCCCAAGGTCATTAGAAAGAAAAATACAATTCTGGCTTACACAACAGGACAAGGACGCATATAGGCGCACAAACTCCTAGAGAGAAATCACCTAAACCCTGTGCAGGGAAGAAATTTTGTTGCCAGAGGATTTGCATGACGAATTTGAGATACCCTCATTAGGTCATCCAGGGTAATACAATACTGTTGTGGCTCGCATGTGTTGAGCAACAGCAGAAAACTGATTAAACTTTCAAGACCCTAAGCACCTAATGTTAATGGACAAATAAATTTAGAATGCTGCTAGAGATATACTTGACCTAGATCATAAACATTCACAATAAAATATTGAATGAGAAAATATGGGGAAAGTATCCAGCAATCCAAAAAATGTTGATGACTTTCGAGTGGGCGTTAAATACTTTTGCAAGGTATGAAATTGAATCTCAAACTCCACTCAATCCATTGCACCATATAATGTTGTAACCATACAATTGAGAGTATCAACATCATTTAAATCAGTGCTAAAAGCAGTCATGGATCTGTGCAGCATATGCTAATACACCCTCTATTCAGATTCCATTCAGGGTGACGCCCCTTTCGGAAGTGGGAGCTTCTTCACAGTCCCAAACACCTTATTGAAATCTGGGTCTTTCATCTTCAGATTGTCGATGGCATTCATTTAATTATAAGAGGAGAAAAAAATGAGAAAACATCAGTTTCTAATACAATGATTTTATTAAATTTTTTTCAGTGTCTGAATTGTTAAATTCTTAAATATCTCCCTTAAATATTCTCACATTTCAGTGCAGCCATGGTTGGCTCCACTGGCTCAAAAAAACCCATCTATCATTTTCTTTATCATAAAGTTTGGCATTTTGTCCTTACATTTTGCAATGGTGGCAACTATCCAGGCTACTCTTGTGAGTACAATAAGCGCATGATCTTGGGGGCACTCTTAATCAGCATCTTGACTAATCTGAAATATGAGAAATAGGAGTATGTAAAAAACACAGAAGTTCTTTGAAACATGAACACTGATACGTGTATTTAACACAGAAGTAAATAGTTACAAAAATAGGTTTCAACACCTGCAGTGTATGTGTGGAACAACATCAACCTGTACTCCTCTTTTTAGCATATAATACTTTAACTGTGTGTCTAAGTTAGACAAAAATTACTGTTATGAATATAGACAAAAAAAATAAATTCAATTTCAGAAATATAAGCAACATATTAAAAGTAGCTAAGCACAAATTAAATGTAATGTTTTCATGTACTGTAAAAACTACTATGAGAACTAGTGTTTCTGCCTTGTCTGTGTGGAACCAACTTCAAACAGTTGGCCAGAAGAGATGTGGGTTTAATGTGTGTGATGAATAGTTTGTAATCATTGTATGAAATGACTCCATAATGGCTCTCTCCTACCTGTCCAGTTAGATCCAAATATGTCTTTGCAAATGTGAACTTACTTTATTGACCATTTTAAAATTATTATCTAAGAGTAAAACATAAGAATGACAAATCCTTACCTTCTTGACCCCGCCCAGCCGGCCTTCGTAAAACAGCCAAGTCCTCCTCCAGCTCTGCTCTTTCAACTGCAGTATTATTTTTTTCTTTATTGACAAGCTTTCACAATGTTTATGTCAGTTTATGTGATGGGCCATGCATAAGAGGGAGGATGTGGAGGATGTGGAGAGGGAGGAGGCAGCTGTGTGGGGTCAGTTGGCATCAGAAACTGGGAAATAATTTCCCTCTGGCTCCTTAGATTTGCCTGTGCTATGGCTTCATCCATGTTGTGTTTTTGTTTTCTTCCATTTGGAAAGTGTAACAGTAACAATAAAAGCGTCTGACATCTTTCCAAAGGAATGTAGGAAAAACTAGCTCAAATAATTTGCTTCCACATATATGTAAGGAAATTAATTATTATTTAATTTATATTAAATTAAATATTAATTAATTACTATGTGTGAATGGATTGTTTCTTCAATAAACAATATTACGTAAGTCCCAATTATTCAATTACTGGAAGATTTAGTCCCAGGAAATAAATGGAATTCATGAATTACGGTATAACTACGAACCTGGGTTAGAATGTTCCTCACGTGAACGTAACTCTTACCAGGTAATGCAGCACCTCTATAGCAAAACTCTGCTCACGGCCGTAGTGAGAGTCATGCGATACTTCAGGACAATCTTGGGACTTTTAATAGCTTGGGGTGGTTTGCACCAGTGACTTAATTATGAGGCAATCATTCAGCTGGTATAAATGTATACAGTAAAAGGCATGCATTTATTTCAAACACCACAACTAACACACGACAGACATTACACTTAACATAAAACAAAGACAAAATAACAGAACAAAACTGGAATTTTGCATGCAGATGATGAGATGATTAGATGGTGTTCGGGGCTCGAGGTCTGGAGCAGCTCTCTGCATCTGCCGTTACCTTTTACTGGAGCTTGCGGTTTCTTTCTCACCCTTTCGCTGCTGCTCTATACGCAGGTTATCTTCAGTCTTTCAGTTCTGCTCCACCCTTATCAGTTCCTAATTGTGCATCCCCCCTTAGACTAAGGGTACCAGCCTGCTCTAGTCCAGATCTTAAATCAAGGCCCAGGCTGATATTTTTACGGTTCAAAATCTCTGAGGTATACAAGATGGAATGCTGACCTTCTTTTGCCTTGTATTCTGAATCGGCTTTTATTTGTGTGTATGTGTGTGTGTGTGTGTGCTCGTTTGTGTGTGAGTGATCCTACAGGAGTAGAGACCTAAGCATATGTTGTTCACACAATGCACTCAGAGCTATTCAAATCCGTTGAAATAACACAAAGCATACACAGATTAGTGAAGTCACAAAGAAGGACTGACCAGTTTTTGGGTGATGGCACTTGCTGATCCTTAAGACAAACGGTCCATATCTGTAGAGATGAAAATGTTACATTAAATCACATATCATGTACCACAGCTACAGAAGGATGTGCAACAAAGTAAGTCTTTACTAAATGGCGGAGGTGTGGAAGTTAATTGGTCCTGACATTCATGTACAATTGTCTACTTTCATCAGGAAGCTGGGTGAAATCCTCATGGAGTTTTGGAGTCCTTGATTGCCTTCTGAGTTGCTGAGGGGCTTTGTTTTTAATCTGCTTTTGAACTCTGTCCACGTGTGAGGTTTATAACATATCCTCTGAACACCGTGAGAGGCAGCATGATGGTGCAGTGCTTATCACTGTGGCCTCACACCTCTGGGACCAGAGTTCTACGTGTGGAGTTTACATGTTCTCCCCATGTCATTGTGGGGTTTCCTCCCGGTTCTCTGGTTTCCCCCACAGTCCAAAATAACATCCAAAAACATGCTGAGGTTAATTGGAGTTACAAAATTGCCCGTAGGTGTGTTTGTGTGTGAGTGTATGTGTGTGTGTGTGCGTATTTGTGTGTGCTCTGTGATGGGTTGGTTCCCAGTCCTGGCTTGTTCCCTGTCTTGTGCCCATAGCGTCTGGGATAGGCTCCAAACCCCCCGTGACCCTGAATAGAACAAGTAGTTTTAGGAAATAGATGGACGGATAAACACCCTATACATATTTTGAAAAGAGACATATGCAGAGTAATTAAGTCTTTTTGGTTCATAAACTTGAAATAATCTCACAGATGCTCCTATATACTCTGGTCACACAATGTCTATTGATAACGGTATGTTATCGATTCTCCTGTTCACAATGACACACAATATACTATAAGTGGAAACTAACTTAATGACTTGTTCACTCTCATTGGGTGTCACTGTTTAACAGTACATCCTGGGTTAAAAAGTCTTTACTACTTTAAAATATACTTTGATTCTTTGCTCATGTGAAATCTCCACTTGTTAAGAGTCACTGCTGCTCAGGTTGGTTCACCAGAATAAGTCCAGATGCTCAGCAATATTCAAATAAGTTCTGTATGCTGAATATAACATCCTTAAAATCCATGTTGAGTTTTATAGAAATACCAATTGAAGAGCTTGTTTAGATGTAGTGAATTTGTACATTTGCTAAGACACTTCTCTAGGAAGAAAAACAAATTACAAACTATGAAGATATATATATATATATATATATATATATATATATATATATATATATATATATATATATATATATATATATATATCAGTATATAACATCCATCGTATATATCGCTAATGTTTGTAATGTTGTTTTACTTCCTAGAGAAGGATTGTCTAAGTAAAAGTATGATCCACAAGTTGCCCTTATGCAGAATACAGATGGAGTGTCTGTTTTCAAGTTCAAAACTGTCAGTATGGCCACTACACCTACAGATATATGAATTGCCCTATCATCTCCGTCAACAGAAAGAAAACATGCTAATTTAAAGATTATGATTTGGTAACAGTAAACCCTTTTTCCATGCTTTATGAAATAAGCCCCATCATAAAACTTTGATTTATCTTGAAAATGGTATTGATGTTAACATTAATGGTCATCAGACTACATGTACAGCTGTAAGGCATTTCTTAATATGTGGCACAGCAGACCGGGCTAAAAGTGTGCTGCTTAATCTCAATCCGTTTAATGGAAACTCCATCTGTCACAAATGCCTTCAGTGTGGGGAAACATTTATGATGGAAAATGATGGAAATATCCTTGCTTTTCCATTTAATCTCTTGCACTCCAAAAGTGTTCAGGGTGCAATTGAAGCTGTTAGAACTATGCAAGTGGTTAATGGTATGAAAGATCCATCTTTTCTAATGACCATGTTAAGGGAACAGGAATAAATTACATTCCTGCAGTTCTCTTGGGACTGACGAGGCTTCTCTTGAGATTGGGGGTTTTCCAATCACAGTGTAAGGAGGAATATCTTCTTTTCCTTTCTGTAAGTGTTGTTGACCAAAGGTTAAGAAACATCAAACCTCCATGTTTCATAACAAGGGTGCCCAGAGCTATTAGTTCACACATCAAGTACTGGAAAGCATCTAAGCTGAGGTCTCGGTTATTCCTTTATTCTATACCCATGTTATCTGAGTGGCAACAGAATACTTTTATTATTATGCAGCTTTTGCAGAAGGGATTTATATACTGTACTTTTTGGAAAGAGCACATCGCAAACTGATATACAAAGGAGTCAGGAGCTTCTGACATATGCTGTTGCCTCAGGTATTGTATCTTAAACTTACTGTGACGTTCGGTGTTCGGTGAGTAGGTAGTACGGGGTTTATTTGGGGCAGACAGGCAACAACACTCAACAACGCTCAATGACAGATCTGGGAATTGGACGGAGACACGGACTGAAATACACAGGATAAGCTAGAAATAACGGCAAACAGCTGAATACAATCAGGAATAGACACGAGGAAATGAGAGGGCGTGGCACATGGAAGGATCGTACAATCAGGTCATGACACTTACATTGGCTTATACATTTATTCTAGTGTGTAACTGCACCTGGGTATCTTTGGGTTTATTCTTCTTTTGCATTTGAAGGCACAAACAGTAAATTATGCAAGCTTTTCCATGGACCCAGGACATTGAGTTACAAATCAGGAGTGCAATAAATGTCATACAGTCATTACCTTCAGAAAATTATTCTGAATACTGTATGCTACTAGGCTCAATAAACAACAGAACTCCTACAGAAATCTTGTACATTGTCTGGGGAGAGGTTATGCAATAGAGCTACCAAGTGACCTTATAATGAGACTAACCCATGCCCTATGGAGTACATCTCTTAATGTAATTGGCTTTAATTGTATATTTTGCTGTGGTAAACTGTATCAATCGAAAAAAAAAAAATATATATATATATATATATATATATATATATATATATAATTCTATAATATAATTCTTATAGTAAACATAAAACAAGGTGTACAGGTTATGGAAAAATGATGACATGGCTACTGTGGAGACAAACTGTTTATTGAAAGCTGTCAGGATCAGTCCTTGTTTACGCCTGTTGATTCTTCGGCCAGCAGATGTTGCTGGCTGTCCCATGTCCGTAGTTCCTAAGGTGTTTTCCTGTTCCCAAGACTGCCACACCGCTTAATGGGTTGTGTCATTCAGGCTTCCCTATGTTTATAATTTAACATTAATGTTTCTTTGTATATCTATGGTTCATTATGTATTTGTCACGGTTCCTTTTTTCTGTTCAATGTTTAATTTGATTCACAGACAATCCATGCAATCAAAAATATATCAATCCATGTGTCAAACACTTAAGCATTTAGTTAAACCATGAAAAACAAAATTTAATGATGTACAGTATAGACTGCGGCCTGAGAATGATTAAATATAGTACTTAATATGAAGTGACTGCCACAGAACTCTATTAATATGTTTAAAGGTTATTTTTAAGCTCTTACCTCAATATCTCTACTTGCGGATCTCCTGAAGACCAGAGTTTTAGATAATTAACTACTGTTGGGAATTCAGAGGTACCTTGGTTAATAATTCAAGCTTATTTTAATTTCAGATGAATTGCAGCAGTTTCACATTCAAACAAATTCAAATTTAAATAGTTGTTTTGTGTCAATGTCAATATAATGCTTTGGTAACACTTTATTAAGACCATGTTTTTAGTCATTTTTAAACAATTTCATAACAAATAATAGTGCATTCATAAAGCATTATAAACATGGCTATAAATATTTATCAAAAGGCATAACACATTATAGCCATGTGTATTATGAATGCTTTATGAAGCTCTCATCTAAAATGCACTATAGATACCTTTATAATGCATTATAATGGCCTATATAAGCATTGAGGATGCTTTGTACTGCATTACGCACTGCATGTTTTTGAACTGTGAGTAGTAACCAGTTTCCCAGAGGAAACCTCACAACAACATGGGGAGAACATGCAAGCTCTACACACATGGAGCCCCGGTAGAGACTCGAACCCTGGTGTTTTGCTCAGGTGTAGTATAAAAATGCATAGGGCAGTTTCCTGGCAGCTCATCACATCCATACTTGACTTTTTTTTTTTAAAAAAAAACCTCACCCTTCATCCCAGCAAATAACTCCAGATACTAGCAGATTTGTAAATGTGTTAATTTGTTACTAGGCAGTTGACTCACTCTTTCTGCTGTCATTTACCAGAACAAGACTGAATTGGATTAGGTGTCCTGTGCTAACCCTGGCCAGTGGGTTGATACCGTTTAAGCATATCTGATAAAGGCTTTCACAGTTCTGTCTCCCACCATCAGAGCATCAGTCATTTCTAGTTAACAAGGCTCCTGAGTGGTTAAACAAACACAAAGCAAAAACAAATATAATTATAAAAATTGCAAAATAGACAATGTACACAGCCATCTCACCATATGTAATAATAGATTTTTAATTGTTTCTCAGAGGAAATATAATACAGAACAATTTCTGTCGCACTGTGATACATTTCTTTCTCACTATCAGAGTAGAATGTAGTACTAATGATAAACCAGTTTAAAAATGGGGTATTGATTGAATAGAGCCTGCTGTCTTATTGGGGATTTGACACACAACATTATACCAAAAAATTATTTCACATTCCCAGGTTTATAATGTAAGTGATAAATTATTAGTATCTATATCAATGTTCAACTCCAACAGTTCATATTTGGACTATATTACTGTAGTACGTAGTTTTTGAACAATCATGGTTAGACAATATAAAAAGATGTACAGGTTTAGTTTTAGGGTTGCTGTGACATAGGCGATGACATTGAAGCAGAAAATGGGTCGACACTGTTATTTTAAATCAGCGGATCACTTTTTTATTCTAATAAAATGACCTTCATCATTTATAAAATACTTCAATTCATTATAACAAATGCTTTCCTTTAATATCACCAGGTAATTGTCACATAGCAACAGGAGCAGGTTGACCCAAATGCAGGCTGGGTAGTACATGCAGAGAGCAATGACTTAACAGGGAGCACAGGACTAAGAGACACTAATACACATGACTAAGAAAGGAGTAAATGCAAGGCAGCTGTGGCTGGTTAACAAGGGCAGGAACAAGAGGTAAGACTAACAAGCTTCAGGCGTGGCTGATTAGGAACCTGCTTATAGTGATCATGGTTATACTGATCAACCGCATATATGGATCAGAAAGCTTGGGACAGAATCATTCTTGTACAAATACTGTTTAAATAATATGCTTATTGTAATTACGAAGTCCGCTTACAGTGTTCATTTTGGGTCTTTTTATATATGGCAACATATGGAGAAAATTTAAACTACGCTAATACTTTTTTTTTTTAAACTTTATTCTGATAAGTCTGTTTTGCCTTGCAGTAACCTGCTTCTGCTAGCTACCTGAGGCTAATGCTGCATGCACAGAAAACACAAAGGTATAAAGAAAGTCATTTTCTCTCAATGAGCATTGCATGTTTTCTGTTTTAATCTCCATGTCGCCTGGAAAGTTCCAGAAACTTAATTGTAGTTTGATGAAATTTCACATTTCTCACAAACAAATAAATTGTGGTCTAGGAAGTGCTGGAGAACATGACTCTCGTGCAGGATGTGCTGCTCTAGGGATGCGGAATACATTAAAATATCAATACATACAATCACAAAATGTTTCAGTGAGTCAGACTGGATCTCATTCATGAAGGATTGGAAGACCGCCGGACTATTAGCTAAGCCATATGGCATCACTAAATGTTCATATTGTCCAGTACTGGGAAAGAATGTGGTCTTCCACTTGTCTCCCTTCCTGATGCGAAAGACATTATAAGTGCTCAAAGGTCCAACTTTGCAAAGAAGCGGGTTGTCCACAACTGAGATAAGATAGGATAGGATAAGTGGAAGCAGCTCCCTACTTTTACCTGTTATCGCATTCAATGCCCAGTAGTCAATGCATATTGTAAGACCACTGTCCTTTTTCTTTATGAAGAAGAAGCCTGATGCCATTGGGAGAAGTCGATGGATGGATTGTACCTTGTGCTAGGACTTCAGAGATATAGGTTGCCATAGCTTCTTCCTCTGGTCTTGATAGAAAAAACTGGCACCTCTTAAAACATCATGGAACCTCTGGTACTCAGGTGGGCGAAAAAGATGTCACTGTCAGGTGCTAGGCATTCCACCATAAACAACCTGCAGGATAGATGGAACAAATGTGGACAGTCAGGAGACCAGGACTCCAGCTCCCCAGTTGCCCAGTTGATGCATGGATTAGGGTGCCATAGCCTGGGATGACTGAGTATGACAGTGTCCCAGGCTGGTTGGAGTACAAAAATTGGAATATTCTTTTTGTGCAGGTTCCTCACCTGCATCCCAAACTTCCAGAAGCTAGGGATGAACTGTCTTCTCCTCTTACCATAAGCAGGGACACCAGCCTCTCCAGGAAGATGGCCAGTCACCGAGCAAACTGGATTTTCATGGAACTCACATCTGCTCTGGAATCCAGTAGTAGAGCATTATCCATTGGTCCACTCTTGCTGGTTAAAGTAAATGGCACTAGCACTTATCTTTGTGTAATAATACAGAGGGAGGACACTCCTACCTAGACGTGGTCTACTGGATGTGCTTGTGGTCGTGCTTATGCCTGAAGTGAAAATACATACCATCTACAGGAGCACCACTGTTCCACCTAAGCCTTTTGAGATGAAGTAGGCTTGGGGTGAGGAAGCAGCGAGTGCGTCCTCATTTTCTGGCATCACCAGATCATCCGCTCAGTGCCGAAAGCGGTATAATGATGTCAGAAGATGGAGAAAACAGAAGCTCTCTGCTGAACGAGCCTGGTGGCTGGGACAGTACAGTATGTACAGATAGTAGAGGAAAATGTGTTTCTATTGCTTGCACACTTGTACGGTTGTCTGGCTGTATGACTGTGCAATTGTTTTATTTGAGGTGAGCGTTAAACCCTTATTGGATGATTCCTGCCCTCTTCTTGACTTAAATGAAAAGTGTCCTCCCAGAGTGATGCTAGCGAGCATGTGAAATGTTAATTCCTATTCTGTGTTCCAGACACTATTGCTGCTAATGCCAAGTTAAACAACTGAACCAGCTTTGTGTTTCCAAAATTTATGTAATACAACACAAAGCAAAGTCATCAAAGCTGCTATTCAGTGCTAAAGTACATAAATCTGAAATTACTATTTTTTCCTCCACACCCAATAAACTGGCATCCTGTTCATGGCATCCTCTATGTCAGGGGTTGGGAACGTGTTCCATGCATGGCCGTTCCGTCCTCAATCAGCCAATAACAGTGGGTCCCCAGGACTGGAGTTCAGAACCACTGTTTTATTATTGGCTGACTGAGAGGTCATTCGAAAAACCCGCACCCACACCGGTCCTCCGGGGAACAGGTTTTCCACCCCTGCTCTATATTGTGCCTAGTGATTCTTGCATTGGATAAGCAATTAAAGAAACTGATGGATGGATGAATACATATTTTATGATGTGGAAATCATTGCTTATACTGATTTCAACAACATAATGTACAAGTTCAAAAATGAATCTACAATGAACACAGAAATCTCATACAGCGTGTTTGTATTTACTCCAACAGAAGAGCTGTCCAGCTACACCTGAAGCACTAATTAAACCACTGAAATAAATACAATGCCTTTACAAAGCCTTTTATGCTGTCTTTATAGTTAATGGTACTTCAGTGGTCCACAACCACTTGGAGTCTTTGTTGAGAATGTCAGGGCCCATGGAATTGTACTGTTCATTTGATTGACAGAGAGAAACGTGGCTCACCAGAGCAGAGTCATTTAATGTAAATACTTCGGGGACTTGATGTATGGTGATATTAAAGGATTGGCTGTGTCAGGCATAACTCTGTCAGGCCCAGGAGTGATGGAAGCAGGCTCACGGGGAACCTTATTGAATGCTTGTGACACTGCCTTTGCATATTGGTGGATTGATGTAACATTTTTTACACAAGACAGCAGTTCATTTTATCAATACATTTGTCATTTTAACAATGTGCATAACAAAATCCCCAATTTCTACAGAAATTTCTCGATCTTTTACAAAACATGCTGACATGTTATAGAAGATAGATATTATATAATATCTATAAAAATATAGATATTTTTTTTTACAATTGTGCATGCAGATTATATCAAAAGATTATGCAATGCTGCTTATGGACGCGGTCCGTGTAGAGGTTATGAAATTAACTGAATGGAAAATTACAAAATAAAATTTTTCCAGAAATGAACATATACTTAAACTTATGGATAAGCTAAACCATTACCTGAGTTCTTAACTCTTATTTATTCGCTTTATATAATACAATTTACAATTTAAGAGAAAAGTCTGGGATACTGCAGAAAGACAAATTAGAAAACGAATTATAATGTTAAAAGAACTCTGTGATTGCGCCATAAATAACTTAAAAATCTTAATAGTAAAATCATGCATGGACAGTATCAGCACAGATTATCGGCATGTTAAATAAACATACCTGTTATTGTCTCTTTTTCCTTTTTTGAGGATGTTGCCCATGTTGATACTGAGCAGTCCATGCAAATACTACACAATGCACAAGCAAATACTACCATTTTAATCATGATTAATCACAGCCTTTTATTGTGACATATTACATGTGTCTGCTTTCAAATATGCCCACTCTCAACAAACGTCCGCTGTTATAAAATTATTAAGATAATCAGCTGACACGTTTCCTCATAATGTGTTACCTGTGGACAGGACCACAAGCACGAACGGCTGTTGATATTGATATGCCAATGAGTTCATTTAAGGTGGAGGCAAGCCACGTGTTCAAACACAGACTGAGAATGACGTGAAACAGCACACGAAATCAGGCAGTTTGGATTTGCTATTGTTACAATGGCGCACTCTCAGTTTTCCACCAAAGAAGCGCCGCCAACAAGTTCAATCATTTCTCAACAGCGGTGATGAAATTAATTCATCCTCTGATGAAGATTGTGACAGTGATGAAGACTGTTTTAAGAATAAATTGTTTCAAAGACTGGCACGAAACAGGCTGATTGTTCTTGATAAAGTTAAAATAGTTCTTGATGTCCTAATTCTGCCATACTTATCATTCCTATTGCTTTCAACAAACAGAAAAACTACAAATGATATATGTATTTGTCTCAATTCACACTGACTTACAGCACTAGACAGGCCCATTGACATTTTGATTTGGGCATGTGGAGTTCCTTAAGTGAGACTCATTCATATTCATGACCACAGCTCAGGTAGAGACAATTGAACAGAAACAGTCAATATGTTTACATGCACAGCAAGAAAACTGAATTACTTGTTACGTGTTAGTCCGACTAAACCCGGACTTGTGCATTTAAACACGTTAGTCGTACTCAAATCGTACTAAATCTAATTATTAAATCGTACTAAATCTACTCCCCTGCAGTCTCTCTGGGGCCTGGCTCCCTTGCAGTCACTCTGGGGCCTGGCTCCCCTGCAGTCTCTCTGGGGCCTGGCTCCCCTGCAGTCTCTCTGGGGCCTGGCTCCCCTGCAGTCTCTCTGGGGCCTGGCTCCCCTGCAGTCTCTCTGGGGCCTGCCTCCCCTGCAGTCTCTCTGGGGCCTGGCTCCCTTGCAGTCTCTCTGGGGCCTGGCTCCCTTGCAGTCTTTCTGGGGCCTGGCTCCCCTGCAGTCTCTCTGGGGCCTGGCTCCCCTGCAGTCTCCCTCGGGCCTGCCTCCCCTGCCTCCTTGTCAGCACTCATCTCCTCAGTTGCTGTCTCATTCTTATGCCAATGGCTTTTTGTGCCTCTGTTTTGTTCCAGTCTATGTCCCTTCTCTCCACCTTCCATCTCCTCTCTCTTTAAGTCTCTGTCATTCTATCACTCTGACCACTGTCCCTGTCATCGTCTTTCCTGTTCCCTTGGTCCCACTGATGCCTGGTATTGGTCCCACATGGATTGCCCTGTTTGGTGTCTATTCCGGATCCCTTGTGCTGCCCGGTGCCCCTGGTCCTGTGTGTCTTATCTCGGTCCTGAGGGCACTGAGATAATATAGTCCAAAGTTCACGCATCGGGGAGAGGAGTTACTGTCAGGATCCGTCTGCCATGTTTCCGTTGGGCCAGCAGAAGTTGCAGCCAGTCTTTCAGTGTCTTCCTGCTTGTGTCTACTGCACACACCTGCCTCTAGTGTGGCCCTTATTAGTCAGCGCCTGCTTGTCTTCTGCTCCAATCGCCAACGTCACCTGTGCCCTTCTCTGCATGAGACTTTTCCTATGTTTTCCTATGTTTCCTATGTTTTCCTATGTCTTAGATTAGCCCTGGTTCCTCTTGGCTGATCCCCTTTATCTTCTTGTTTGATCCCTTGTGGTCTTTTGTTTATGTTCAAGCTTGCGGTGTTAAATAAAGCCCCCCTCCCAGATATCCCCAAGCCCTTATGTAGATCGTTACTCCTTTCCTGTTTCTGGATGTTGCATATAACCATACCGTGTTAAAAGGGTTGAATAATTTTGACAGCAGCGGTATATTGAATCACAATAATTGGAACAGCTATTAAATCATTATTAAATAATAAACACGCTTCTTCAAAGTGATTATGTGAGTCTTAAGTGAGCAAACAAGAATAAATGTATTTTAAAATTTTTATGAGAATCAAGCCTTTATATAAAAAAGCAGAATGTAATGACCAAACTTTGTTCAGATAAATGCAGTCCAACAACAATGACATAAATGTGGCTTTATACATTTATTCATTCAATCAGAAGACTATAAAGAAAAAATTTGAAAGGCCCTTCCAAGGTTATTCCCCAGTCCTGACGTGTATTGTATTATGCCTATAGCAATACAGGCATGCAGTTACCGGCATATAACCACAGAGTTAACCTTGGGATTGTGCTGATGGACTCAGGCATAAAGCAGACCTCACTGGAGGTATAGCACTCAAGGAGAATAATCAGGAGGTGAGATGATGCAAGTATTAAATGCGGAGGGCTAGGCTGAGGCAAAAACCATGAATGGAGGGAGTACAGAAACAAGAAAATCATGAAAGGAACGGAGGAAGGTGGTGGATAGGTAGAACTAAATTAAAGAACTATATATTTAGTGAAGGCAATCAAAAAACTAAAAATGCCAAAAGTCTCGTATTTTGTGTAATTACTTATGGTTCAGGTTAGGGCTGACTAGAGATTAAGGATGGGATTAGGTCATGTTGGGATTTTCTCCCAAAGAAACAAATGGAGAGCCCCCACAAAGATATAATTACAAACCTGAGTGTGTGTCTGTGTCTGTGTGCATGCACGAGTGTGTCTGTGTGTGTGTGTTTGTTTTCCAAAACCCTCTCATTTGAATTACCATGAACCCATAAGGACAGGCAACTATGCCATTTAAATTCAGTAGTTTTCAGATTGCTTCAGTGCTTCATGAATTTTGGCCTGACCAAGGGTATATGGAAAGAAGCATTTGTAACCTCTCACAAATCTCTTGCTGCATCTAGATAACCCTGCTTTATGTCATTAATAATTAATAACTGATTGCAGTGAGTAATTGGCTCCTGACCTCACGCTGTCTCCTTACAATATCCTTGCCTTCCCTCAGTTGAAAATATCACAAATTACAAAGAAAGATGAATAGGTAGAAGGTATCAAACGGAAACGCTTGCTTTCTCTCCCAAAATGGCCGCACCCCCCCTCCCCACATACACCCAACAATCTATTTCGTAGTCATAACAATAAATCATCCATTCACAAAGAATCCTCATAGTTATTATGTATACCATCACATTTGAACCCTCCTTTAGCAAGAACTGTCACCTGAAGCTTGACACGTCTAAAAATGCCGCAGAATCTACAATATATGCAGATTTGTGATCCAAAACAGTAATTCCCATATTAGCACAGAAGTCCAAGTGCTGCTTCACACTTGTTATGAATTCGGATGCAGACAGGAGTGTAATCTTGTATGTGCAACTTCTCACATATCAATGTCAGTTAACATAAGACACAATTTTCTTACATAATTACATTTAAGTACAAAGTTTTCCTGTTATTATCCTCCTTCGTCTGTTTTTATGTACAGTATGTGCACGAAATTAGCAGTTTATTTCTCTTTTATGAATTATTCATTATTATTTGTAGAATCTTTTTTATAAACATAAATAATGCATCAACCAGCCATTACATAAAAATCACTGACAGGTTAGGTGAATAACATTGATAATCTTATTACAATGGCACCTGTCAAGGGTGCCATTATATATTAGGTAAGGGAACAGTCAGTTCTTGAAGTTGAAGTGCTGGAAGCAAAGAAAAATTGGGCAAGCATAAGGATCTGAGCGACTTTGACAAGGGCTAAATTGTGATGGCTCGACAACTGGGTGAGAGCATCTCCAAAATGGCAAGTCTTGTGGGGAGTTCCCAGTATACAATGGTTAGTACAGTACCTATCAAAAGTGGTGCAGGGAAGGTCACTGGCCATAGGGGTCGTGGGTGCCTAAGGCTCACGCATATGCATGGGGAATGAAGGATAGCCCATATGGTCAGTCCTTCAGAAGAGCTACTGTAGTGTAAATTGCTAACAAAGTTAATGCTGGATATGATAAACTGCATTGCAACATGCTGCGTATAGGGCTGTGTAGCCACAGACTGGTCAGAGTGCCCATGCTGACCCCATTCCACTGCCGAAAGTGCCTACTGTGGGACTGTGAGCATTAGATATGGACCATGGACCAATGGAAGAAGGTGGCCTGGTCTGATGAGTCACATTTTCTTTTACATTATGTGGACATCATTTACCAGAAAAAGAGATGGCAGAATGATGCTCTGGATAATGTTCTACTAGGAAATCTTGGGCCTTGGAATTCATATGGATGTTACTTTAACACATACTTCCTACCCAAACATCACTGCAGACCAAGAATACGGTATTCCTCGATGACTATGGCCTATTTCAGCAGGATAATGCACCCTGCCACACTACAAAAATATTTCAGGAATGGTTTAAGGAACATGAATAAGAGTTCAAGGTGTTGACTTGGCCTCCAAATTCCCTAGATCTCAGTCTGATTGAGCATCTGTAGGATGTGCTGGACAAACAAGTCTGACCCATGAAGGCTCCACCTCACACCTTAAAGGACGTAAAGGATCTGCTGCTCTCTTGGTGCCACATACCACAGAACACCTTCAGAGGTCTTGTGGAGTCCAAGACTCAATAGGTTATAGCTGTTTTGGTGCACAATGGAGACCTATGCGATATTAGGAAGGGGGTTATACTGGAATGTTACAGTAGGGATGGACAAGGCATACAGGTTTGTGTAATAATGGATATTTAATTATTCATAGTTACGTAACTTCTGTGTTAACTGACAACAGCTACAAGCAATACTGTCTGTCAAAATTCACAAACAATTGGTGCAACCAGCTATGACAACTGAATATTTCTTGAACTGGAAATTAAATTGGGCTTGAGACTTATAGTATGTTGCCATAAAAGACTCCTACGAAGACCAAGAAAATGTAAAAGGTATTCATGCAGTAAAAATATACTACGATAAAATTTTCTCAGTTCATAAAATTGGTGTTTTAGTATTTTCTGTTAATCATATTTTTGTAGAATATAAAAATCAATGATACTGTTTATGGCATTACTGCTATAGAAAGTATATACTGTAAATGACTGCTTTCAAAATTATTCAATGATAAAACAGAAATGATCATATTATACTATGTTTCTGCCATGTAGATATTTATGTATAAAATGGCTTTCCATTTTGTGATACTCATCATTTGGATAATATTGGTCCTCATGTTCTTTCTTGTGCATAACATATTATCAAGAATCGTATTATGGGATTTCCATCAATTCTTTTTCCATCAATAAATAACAATAGCTCCTTTACGCCTGCTGTGCCGGATGGCATTACACATATGGCAAGGAGCTACATCAGGATTCCTGACTGCATGCAGATAGCGATAAGGATATCCATGAAGCTGCTTTGTGAATTGAGCAGTTTCATCTGATCAAACCGCAAATCGTGTGTGATGTCGGCATGATGATCACGAATGCCGTGGCTCGATGGCACGGTTAGTCCATGACTCCTTCGTTTAGAGATACAGCAGCATCAGCAGAAGGTGAGGCTGGACATGATGGTTGGTTTGTCAGTAAGATAACTGAACTATTACATACTTCCTTGAATCTTCATAGGTGACATTGATTTACTCATAGGAAGTGGCTGCCCCTTGAGACATTGGCTCATAACCCCTTTCTGTCACCCCCAAAGCACAGAGGAAGGACGCCACAGTTACAGTATGCACGTCAGTGGTAGAGCACACAATACGTGCAGGCAGTGGTGTCAGGATGCCTCAGGAGGGAAACTGTTGTACAACCTGACCAAGTTGTGCAACATCATAGTTGCATGTTCTGTGCTCCACAGTGTGGCACATGGGAACAACCTGCCAGTCCCCGACTCCAATCAGCCCTAATAAGCCTGATGCTCCTTCAGCTGTGACGCTCCATTTAGACACGACTCGTGTCTAAACACGAGCAGACAAATCTTTCACCCTTTAATGAAACCGAAATGTCCCTCTATATACGTTTGATTTCACTGATTTCCCACACGATCTCCTGAATAGTTGTTATTGTCTGCCTTTGCATTTGCAATACCACGTCCATGTCGACACAGCTACTCTTGGGGGCTGTCCAGATACGTGATGATGGCGTCCTGTGTTTTTACATGGTTGTTCTGCAATCTTCTCACTTTCCACATCAGCATCTCCCATGTCCTCTGGCACAACACCGCATATGTGGATATTACTCATTATTGATGTCATGCACATATTGAGCTCTGAGGGCCAAGCTGTGGGTCTGCCCCCGCCAGTCCCGGTTATACTAGCGCCGTGCATAACAATTTGTCGTTTTGCCTTCATCTTCATATTCGACTACTTCTTCTTGAGCTCGGGTACCGTGTGTCCCTGTGAGCTGACGCCATTTACTGCTCCAGGAACGTGTTGCCACTCCACATCTAAACACTTCTTCTTATTTGTGATGTCTTTGCCTAACCCCTCAAGAAAAAACGTTTCCATACCTCTGCCTCTGACAATGGGAATTCTACATCGGACTACATTGTAACAAATGACATTACCGTATTCAGTTCTTAAAAAGCATAAACTTCACCGAACATGAAATCACCAATAAACTACGTCTACAAACATTCATTTTAATACTTTTATTTTAATATTCAGAGAGAGCAGGCATGGTGGCATTATAGCCTATGCACTTTTTTCTTTGAAGTGATTTTATTTTTGCACTAATGGCACTACTGATTGTACAGTACTCAGTTTTCGGGTAAATAAACATATGTTTGTGTTTCAAATAAGAGTGAAATCTGTGTCTGTGTGTATTGCACAGTCAGCCCTTAACACCATCCCTTAACATTGGTTTCATTTCATGTTGGTGAACATACAGTAATGACTATCAGAAATCAAAGGGAAAATTTAAATATTACACTTTGCACTTTTAATTTTAGTCGACCAAATCAACTGTAGTTTTAGTCAATTGTAATCTTATGATTTAGTTAACCAAATGTAGACTAAAACTAAAATAATTTAGATGACAAAATTATGACTGAAACTAAATTACATTTTAGTCAAAAGACTATGACTAAAACTAAATAAAAATCTGCTGTCAAAGTTAACAATGGTCCACAGTAGTATGAAAAAAAATCAACTTTATCAATTCTTGTGTCCACAAGGCCTATTTTTGTCCTATTTTATGTCTTACTCACACGTCAAATTTCAGCCCCAGGATACAGTACATTGTTTGCTTTTGTGTTGTGTATGTAGGACTGTAGGTGATTGTGCATAATTAGTATATATGGCATCATTTATTTTGTGATCTGCACCTGAAAACTGGCTCCTTGGTAAGTCAGCCTGTCAGTTGTCATCTGCAAGACACGTGGACTGGATGTTGTTTGACTGGTCAATTTTCATATGAAAAAGGAAAACCTTTACCGGAAAGCTATAAGTTAATGAGTAAGTCAGTGATGGCTGTACAGTATGGGATCGAAACAGGATACCGACACAGATTCTTACATTAGGAAGTTGAAGAAAATACACAAAGAGTACTTATCCCTAAAGAAACACAGAACTCAACGTGAAGGTGACAGACAGAATGAGAGATCTTTAAAAGTGTACGCAAATGGTTGTTTGATATTTCAAAAATGTTATGACTGAACTTAAAAATGAAGAAGATTGAGAATTCCTACAGAAGCAAAGGCAGAACGTGTTTTCTTGCAGTATGACTGGAGCTGACCTTCAAACAACTGCAAAAGAAAGCAGAAAGGGTCAGCTTGAGGAGAAAAAAAAATCATGACAAAAGCTAGGTATGGGGAAAGGCAGACAAAAGCAGTTACCTGTATAACATCAGAAGTTTTATCAACATCATCTGGCGAGTCAAAAAGTGAAGATGAATATCAGCCTATGAAATGTCTGCTGACATTGTCAATACTGCATCATTGAAAACACCTAAGAATACCTTTGCATCTCCTGTGGTTGTCGGCGCAATAGTTTGTGTCAGTCTTTCCAACCAGAGTGCTGTGTTTGTTGCTGGAATCGTTAGTCAGGTCATGACATTTCTGATGTAACACTCTCTAATCAGACAATCTTTAACGCAAGTTAGGAGAGAAGTTGCAGCAGAAGAAGAAAAAGAAATTTCTTTTGAAGGTCCTCTTCTTTTGCAGTGGGATGGGAAAATGTTACCTGAAATTCACGGATCCAAGACAAGTGTAGACTGAATTGCTATTATTGTAACTGGAAAAGGCCAGGAAACATTACCAAGCATTCCAAAGATTCCAAAGAAAGGAATACGAGAGTCATAAGAAAAGGCTTGTGTTGATGCTATCCAGAAATTAAAGGATTTGTCTTTGAAACAACAGCAAGCGATAACAGACTTCACAAAGGACCTTTTGTTAGAATCCAAGAAGATTTGGGAACAAAACTATTCTGGATCACTAGTTGCCATCATGTAATGCCATAATTATAAGTTACAGTGAAGGACAATAAAGAAAACTCAGCATCATATTTTCATTTTATTCAGAAAAAACAACTTGCAGCAGATTAGAAAAATTACTTTCTATAAGGTCAATCTGCAGGGCTGATTTAATAATGAATTATAAACATTTTGTAGGCCGGTACTTGTAGACCACTTATAAGTGGTGAAGGGTGCGACAGAATCCCTCGTCCTCCACTATAGAAAATTGCTGCTTGTTCAATGTAATCATCTCCATTATTTTACTACTTTAGCTCTAGTGCTGCTAACTTTGAATATTGATGAGTTAAAAGCAATTGTGGTATTACTGATCATGCAACATATTGTTTGCTGCATCTTCATAATAACAATATGTAATGCAAAATAATAATAATAATAAAGAAAATATATAGCTGAAGAAAAAAATGTGATTCATATATACAATGAGTGTATGTATATATATGTTATTATTTATTAATTTATTTGTTTATTTATTTTCTTCACTTTTTGTAAGTACCCCATCGTGGGTTATTCCCTGCCTTGAGCTTGTAGGTTCCAGGATAAGCTTCGGACCCCACAGACCTAATAGGACAAGTGAGTACATCAATCAACTCTTTAATCTTTTCTAATACAGCATTTTTGCACATAATGACCCTCGCTGCTACCATACAGTAACTCAGCTACTGTATCCAGACTGATACCACTGTTAATTTGCATTGTATGTTCTCTTGTCTTGTCAATTTGTACTGTTATGCTTGTGTCCTGTCTGCACTTATGATGTCGCTCTGTCTTTGTCCTGCTCTGTGTTGCACCATGGTCCTGGAGGAACATTATCTCATTTCTCTATATACTGTGTGTATGGTTGAAATGACAATGAAAACCTACAGTACTTGACTTGACTTGAAAGACGGCTTGGATATCCTTGCTCTGCCAGTCAGTTTCCTCTGGTAAGTACCTTTCACCAGGAACCAAACTGTGGTCAGAACCTGTTCTTTGACAAGTATAGCTATGGTTTCAGTGGTTGTACTCTGCACTGCTGGGCCCTCCTCAGCACATAACTGCAACAGTATGGAGCCAAGTACCATCATAGGTGAAAACCCTGGTGATCCCTGAAAATTCATTCCCTCCTAATCTGACATTCATATTTAACAGCAAAGAGCTGTTATTGGTCAGAAAGAATCAGACGGAAGAAATGTTTTAAAGTTTAAACTGTAGATGTCTCTACCTCTGTCATGTAGCCGGCAAAATGGATGGATGCGTGAGAAAACAAAGGACTTGCAGGAGAATCATTCCAAATATATGAGACTCCCATGAAACATGGATAAATGTATGATATTCAAGAGCAGCCTCATTCCTCTAGGGCCAGAAAATTTCACCCAAATGACGAAATAGAGACAGACCATCATTTCTGTTTATCTGCTGAAGGACATCTGCATTGTTATGTATACAAGCACACACAACATAAAGAGCCATCTTACATTTTCTTCTATTAACAGATGTTCCCCTTGACAATTCAGTACCTGAGCATGCATATTTCACAAACACCCTTATTTACGAAAAAAATGTTTGAAATACTTACTTCTATTCACTAAAAACAATATTTTCCCCCAGACAAAAACAGCATGGTTTTAATAAAGGCATGAGAAGCTGTTCGCTCAGCAGCTACGTTCTTATACAGTATGTGGGCTCTCCATTACAGTTAAATGGCTGGGAAACTTTTTCCAGCGAATTAAAAGGTGAGCTGATTATTTACTGTTGTGTAATATCCTCTCAGAAAACTGCCCTTCAGAAACTGACATTCCATTTAAGCTTCTAAGTTTGCCCTCTAAACCCTGTAAGACATGCAGTAAAATGTTTTTATGATACACTAGTTATATGAAAAAGAAGGTAATAGGTTATTTATATAAACCTACAGCATCTTAGGAAATCATACAGATTTGTTTTTGTGAACTCAGGCTACTGAAGTTGATGGAAACAAAACATGATTTGTACATTAATTTATTATACCATGTTACATGCTTATAGAAAAATGAAACTTGTGCTCAATGTTTACTGACTCATTTGTTATATGGTGTTAATGCCTGAGTTCCTTCATTACAAGTAAGATTACTTATTACACTGAAGGTTCCAATGAACATAAAACAAGCTACTTTAACATATTAGCACTTTGATTTTGGGGGGTAATTTAACTTATATTCAAGTAATTCTATAATGTAAGATGAATACTGTTAATTTAAGGTGGATAGATGGATGAAAAATATATCAAATAAGTAAATTTGCATTTGATGACTTCTGTCATTTTATATGCAGTTTAAATGTGATTAGATTATGATAATTTTATTTTGATTTTATTATATATCACAGATACTGGACTAACTGGTGTATTTGCAGTCAATGTAAGTTTATTTCATTATTAGACAGCCAGTTGAGATTACTACTTCACAGTTTACATTATGCTTTTAAAATAAAAACAAAAAAATTTAATGACTAAAATGTTCATTGAAACCTCAGTACAAGAGTAGATGTAAATTGCACAATCTATGGTGAATAGTTTTCAAAAGAAACAACTCTCTGAGCTGATTTTTGTAAAAACAATTAAAGTGAAGCACATAATTATGAAAGCTGTTTCATTGGCTGAAGAGCAGTGATGATGACTGCTATTAAAACAAAGCATTTTTTTAATCTTTCTCTTTACAATAAAACACAAAAAACCTGCTCTAACAAATGTACTTTGTCTATCCACCCACTTTTAGCATCCACTATTCCATCTACACGAATGGCATACACAGATCTGCCATGTCTCCCGAGTTTCATGGGAGTCTCATGCATTTCTAATGATTCTCCTCCACTCCTGCTGGTTTTCTCACACACGTTTAAGTCCTAAAAATTGATTGTTTGGCATTTGGATTTTTGTGCAATTCTCAATCAAGGCTCTTTACAGTTGAATATATGACCATACTTGGTTGATTACCTGATAACCTTTGTTGTAGTGTTTGAAGAAGTGCAGTGGTAATTCGTATTTTCTTGTTCAAAGGGCCAAATCTTGCTTGAACAGTTCCATGGAAATCAAATTCTGAAAGGCACTCTTTTAATCAAAAGCAAGTTTGCAAACAACAATAGTATGCAGCTACTACATGCAACTGTTAAATGTTTTGTTGACATCCACCTAATAGAATCAAGAATTATGTTTTTTTTGTGTGTTCAGTCGTGTAATTGGCAGAAAAAGGACCTGAGAAAAACCAGTTTGAAAAAAATCTTTCGGATCGCTCCAACATGGTAACCCCCCCCCCCCCACCAAAAAAAAACAAACAAACAAATAAATAAATAATGCTCCAGAATAAATTGTGATCTTCTAGAAAACTGACACGACAACATTGGCAAGACAGGGTGTTAAGCCATCAGAAAATGCCATCCAGACGCCGAGTTTGAAGACACCCATTCACCTGAATATGATGTAGCTAGATGATACAAGAGAGGCAAATTTTTACAACTGAAAACGTGTGGCAACATTGCCTACTTGCTTTCGTGGCCCTTTTTTTGTCTTTTCTTGACTGCTTTGAAAAGTGTGCCTGTTGATTTTTTTTTTATTAATTTAGTGCTTTGTAGAGATGCACCAATTGTATCAGCCAAGTTGCTGACTAAAAATGAGCCAATACCCGCTGATAATTCTCTTTATAATGGTAACCCATAATACATGCTAGGAATTATTTTAATATTACTGATGGTGTTACAAATGGATTTTGGAATGTGTTTTCACTGTATCCGATCTTTTTACTTTACTCTATACTGTAAATAGGTTATTGTCTTTTAAAATCTTGTTTATCCTATTTATTCTGCTCTACAGTGTATTTCACGCTGCTGTTGCATTTATACTGTGTACATCAGTGTTGCAGTAGTTTTTCTTGTCTTCTCTGACTTGTCACTGTCATGTTACAGTGTGTCTATCCTACATTGTTAATTGTCATACCATTTGCTCCTAAAGTAACACAGTTTCACCCTCTATGTACTTGTATACGGCTGTGCTGACAATAAACATTCTTGAAGTCTTGAGTCAATCATTGCTTTGCTAAAATTTCATGAGAAGAATCTGCTAATAAACTTTTCTACTACAAAAATGTAGTTCAGACAGTGCAAAATCAAAAAAACTACTTGGAAAACTATGTAATGTATCACACTTCCCTCTAGTTGAGCACACTGGCATTCAGCATTTCATAACACAACTGTAAGTAACAGAATGCTTAAAATGTGTAGCTGAGAGCAAATACAGGATTCTGAGTTTATTTGTATTTCATGTGCGGGCAGCAGTTACTGTATAAACACTACAGTAATCCCATAGCAGATTTTTTTATTTGTAACGTAAATTGTCATTTGAATATATGTGACAGTAACTCAAAGCAGTTATGTAAATACATAAGATACAAGTACACAATTATAAAATATACTCTGGGACTGTTGTTGTATGGTAGTTGGTGTATTATTACCAAAAACAAATACTTTTCACGTTTTTGGAATACAATTTCTTTTTAATTTATTTGTGTCCCTTTAAACTTATTTAACCAGAACTCAAACCCAAACAATCAGTATCAGTTTTCAAAATAATCGGCTGTCGGTACTGGCCAGGAATTTCCTTACTGCCACTACACTAGTGCTTTACTTTTTCAATTTTAGTTCAGTTTCCGTTTCTTTTAAGAGTGTACAAATAGTTTTAGTTTTTATTTTATGAAAAATTCTAGTATTAGTTCAGTTTTTATTCAGTTTCAGTGATACTTTTAGGTTTTGTACTATGTTTCGATACCACACTAGAAGTGAACCCCTCACCTCTTTCCCCCAGTACCATAATGTTTTTATAACTATGAAGGACCTGGTTTATTGATGCTCCCATTCCCTGATTACAATCAGTACACTGTCGATGGGATTTGGCACTTTAGAAGAAAGGAAATCCTATGATGGGTGTCCCCCTTGAAACCGTGGTGTTTAGAGAGCGAGAAATTATTCCTAGAAATACATCAATCAGAGGAAGCTACAAATTCCAATGTTTGCTTGAATATTATTATAAACCCCATGCCAGGCTTCCAAGAAAAATCAAAAAGAAACCGCATTGTTTAATTTAGCCATGAACTAGTACAGATGCACAGTGTACTAGTACAGCGTTAAACTACAAGTATATTGTGTTAGTTAACAGTGTAAAAAAAATAACCCTGTTAGACGTCAGTACTAATAATCAGACTGTCAGACTTTATATATATATATATATATATATATATATATATATATATATATATATATATATATATAAACTCAATTATGTAGGAGTAAAATTGACATATACTGTAAGCATCACAAAATAAGATTATCTAACCCATTTAAACCGCTCTTCACCACCACCAAGTCAGTCCTGGGGTTGCAGGGAAAAGCAGGCACATGTGCAGACATGGGAAAGCAGAGATACACACTAGTTACAAGAGTGGAAGCAGGAAACATGCTTAAAGGACAGGTTTTTGTGGAAGAGATACAAAGTATATCATCATCAAACATACAGTATACTCCGAGCAAACTATGTTTGATTTTGAAGAATGGATTGTCATTAGCAGTTGTTGACGTTTCCAAAATTTGTGATACAGTCAGGGTATGTGACTTGTGCCCTCAAGATGTATGAGAATGGCATATTCAAGGTCTTAGGCTTTTAGAGAATGAGAATGCCTTTTTATTGTCACTATACACGTGTATAATGAGATGGAAAGCAGCTCCTCCACTGCAATCATGTTTGTAGAACACACAACAAACAATAAACTAATAAAGCAAAAAGTTTTGCGGCACTATATACATATGGAAAGGATAAATAATTAAATATGGATTTATTTATATATACTGTACAGTGTGATGGGGCGGCATGGTGGTGCAGTGGTTAGCACTGTCGCCTCACACCTCTGGGACCCGGGTTCGAGTCTCCGCCTGGGTCACATGTGTGCGGAGTTTGCATGTTCTCCCCGTGTCGTCGTGGGGTTTCCTCCGGGTACTCCGGTTTCCCCCCACAGTCCAAAAACATGCTGAGGCTAATTGGAGTTGCCCGTAGGTGTGCATGTGTGAGTGTATGGTGTGTGAGTGTGCCCTGCGATGGGCTGGCCCCCCATCCTGGGTTGTTCCCTGCCTCGTGCCCATTGATTCCGGGATAGGCTCCGGACCCCCCGCGACCCAATAGGATAAGCGGTTTGGTAAATGGATGGATGGATGGATGTACAGTGTGATATGCAGTGTGGGTTATTGCACATTATTTAAATATTACACGATAATGGTGACCATGTGCACTGATCATGTGATCATGTGTTTACAAGGTATTCAAATATACAAAGTTAAAAAAAATACTTTTATGTAGAGATGAGAATCGGAATCGAGCATTCTGCATATTACATACCTGCGAGAGGAGAAAAATTGACATTTTTTTATATCAGGATATCTGGCAGGATTGCATTTCAACATAACTGTCTGACAAAAAACTGATTCTGATGATTACTGACAGCATCAATGATCAAATTCTTAAATGCAGTGTTTTTTTCCAAATTAGTGTTTTATCAGGATGCTTTCTAGTATGTTTTATTTCTTCACAGACAAAAATACTGATGCATGCATAAGCCCCACATTCTATAGCCCTCACACTCCTTCAGCAGCATCCTCATGTACTTCTTCCTCACCATTAGGCAGCAGTTCCAGAGTTGCTACTAACTGGGTAGATAGTTTTGAGGCTTCATGGCAGAAGCTTCCTGAAAAAGTGATTCAGTGTTTAGAAAGACTACTACTAAGTCCACAGTTACAACAAGAAATGGTCAGAATTTTGGTTTTTGAAATGATGGGGTCTTCAAATGTTCTAGTAAGCAAAGACTCCCAGCTGTTGTGATAAAGAGGGTTGCCAAGGGGTTGCTGAACATCTCTGCAGGATGCCATCAAAGATGATGTAGTTGGCAGAGAATATCATTCACTGGTAAAACAGCCTCAGAATCAAATCTAATCAACGTGACATCTGACATACCAAACCTTGATAAAACATGTCTATACTAGAACAGACTTTAACTACAGTGAATATCTCGATGCCACAGCTGCCAGTGCTTAACTGTAAATGTGACATTTTTTTACAGTGCGGCCATGCTGTATAGTAGACTGTAATTATTTAGTTATAAAACGATGAGCATATTTCACATCACAGTACAAATGAAAACATTCACCATAAACACTGCACATCAAAGAACTAGATTGCAGCAAAGATATATCAAATATTACCTGTTTATGTAGCTGTGTGAAGAGTAAAAGTCTAACGATCTTAAAATATGAGCCTTCATTCAGTATACTGTCTCGGGTAAAACCCATATTAAGATTTAACAGTGGTACAATATCGGATTAATTGTCAAGCAGTAATTGCAGCCTGGCTAAACACCAGTATAGTTTTATGTGACATAGGAGTTACATTGTTGTCTGTTGTCAAGCTCATTTATTAATGTCAATGCAATATTTATTATGTTTATTAATCTCTCTCTTCCAGACTCCACTCTGACCTGTCAATCTTCTAGGATTATTGCCTGTAAAATGACTATGTTAATACATCAGGTAATCCATGAGACGTGCTACTTTATTTAATCAAAACTGTAGATCCTAATATACAGAATTTTCAGAATTATCACCTCAGTATAAGCACTTCATTCATTAATTTTTTAAACCACATGTCCTGTACAGGGTGCACGACAGGAAAAAAACCCATTTTGGGGGAAGTCAAAGAAAATCCTATGATAACAGAGGGAGAACATGCAAACTACACGCACCATGAGAGAATTTTAAAATCGGGTGACACGGTTGGGACCAAACACCAGACAGGGGGGCCATGGGAAATCGGAAAATTCAATCAGAAATAAATACAGCGTTGAAAATTGGCTTAGAAAACATTGAGCATGATAAATATTATTATAATTATTTTTCAATTATTATTATTATTGACCTATGTGCGCATGGAAGATTATTAAAGAAGTCCTCCGATGTGCATGTTTTGATTCTAATTCATTTATTATTATTATTTAATGGCTCTTTGAATATCTGAAAATTCTGACCCACCCCTAATTAATAGGACAACACAATGTTGTAATAGACCTAAAAAATCACACTGACATTAATTAAGTTTTAAACTTATTTTGTTTTTAATGCAAGCATTTATTTGTGTGTGTGTGTGTGTGTGTGTGTGAGAGAGAGAGAGAGAGAGAGAGAGAGAGAGATGTTAGGTTTATAGTACATTGTGGGGAGCAAATGTTTTTTTTTGGCATTACCTGTATGGGGACCGTTTTTCAGGTCTGCTTGTGTTGACTTATGATGTGATTTATGTCATGTCCCTTGTCCTTTTTGAAAAATGCAGTACCATGATACCACGTCACAAATCAAGCATCTGTTGACAGTGCTCTGATCCAATGGCACTGAGCAATGTCAAATTTACAGGCAGCAATTGACAACACTCTGACTCTGGTTATTTCATGGCTAGGAGTTCCTAGTTGCTAACACAATTGTTGCACTCAGCCACCATCAGCTTCTTGTAAAAGAAAGCAAATGGGTGTAACTGCACGGACACAGCATGATGCTGGAAGATGGTCCCTACACCTACTTCTGAAGCACTGACTTTGATCAAGGTCCATGTCAGATATGGTTGTTGGAGGACTGGAACAGTGCTAAAGAAGACTTGGAGATGCAGGAAGGCAGAAATGGCTTCTGTGGATCCTTGGACAGTTTTGGTCCTGAGGAGATAAGTCAAGAGGGCTGTTACCAAGTTGAACTCATTGATGAGCCATTGGTAAAAGTTAGAAAAACCGAGAAATTGTTGGAGGTCCTTCAGGGTCTGGGGATAGAGGCCAGTCCCGCACCATCTGCACCTTGTCCTCGTTCATCACTACACCACCTGGACGAATGGCGCAGCCCAGGAACTTAATAATAGTTTGATGCAACTTGCACCTTTTATGACTGGAGCTGTTCTAGGGCAGGTGGTAAAATGGGGAGTGGGTCTCTCATCTTCACTTTGGACCTGATAGTCTATATCGGGTCGAAGCACTCCGTCTTTTTTCAATATAAAAATGAACCAGGACACCACTGGAGATTTGAAAGTCCAGATGATGCCTTGCCTGGGCACAAAAAACTGCTCAGTATGCAACAAAGAAATGGCAATACAGTAGAACCTTGGAACTCGAACACCTTTTAGCCTGACGAGTCTGTTGAACTTTCATCAACTTGCACCATGACTGAACCTTTGGAACTTGACTGATCCTGCTAAGATTTTAATGGTTCGAGACACGTTCAACCCTACAAATTCGGACCTTGAATAGTGTGGTTCAGAAAAATCCAGTCGCAACTTCTAAGAATTTAGGATCACAACAAAACAAAACAGACCGGTTAAAATTTTGGATTGAGATGCATTCCACCATCGCTCCACCTGCCACTTCCAGTATGCCATCAGGTCACCTAAGTAAAGTAGTCAGAAATTGTTACTTATTTCATATTTATTGCAAATCAGACTTTGTAAATATATGCTGTAGTGCTATGTTCTTTTTCGCAATTTCTCTGAGCATTGCAAGCATTGGGATGAATTTGCTGGAACGTCCACTCCTGGGAATACTGGCAACTGTCTTGAGTGTCTTCCACTTGTGAATAATCTTCTCACTGTAGAATGATGGACTCCAAATTGTTTGGAAATGGCCCTATACCCTCTCCAGATTGATGGGCAGCATCAATTGCTTTTCTAAGATTATCCCTGATGCCTTTCCTCCTTGACATTGTGTTAACACACACCTGAATGCTCCAGAACAGAAAACTACCAAACCTTTTATACAGGTGGTCACAGTTGCCAATGATGAATTAATAAAGTGCATTTGATTAGCAGCACCTGGCTTCTTATGGAAGCAGTAAGGGTGTACTTAGTTTTTCACACACTGCTTCTGCATTTAGCTTAGTTTTTGTTAAATAAATAATGATGTGGTGTGATATGCTGTTCATCTGAGGTTGTATTTACCTTGTTTTTTAGACCTGCTAAGGACCAGATGATTTTTATTATGTCTTGATATGTAAAACCTCAGAATTCACAGAGGGTGTACTTACATAGACAGCTCTGGAAAAAATAACAGCAACATTATTTCTCAGTTTATGTGAATACATCTATATCCATATACAGTCATGAGAAAAAATTAGGACACCCCATTGAGTATTTAGTTCTTTATTAAGAAATATCAACATAACAATATTACAATTTCTGCCAAATTATATCTGTAGATTAAGGTGATTTAATTGCATTACCTATGGAAAAACAAGAAAAAATACAATTATTTAACAAACAAAATTAACTAAGATGCCATTTCCTACTGAGGAAAAAGTTAGACACTCTATGCTCTAATAGCTGGTATGTCTCTCTTTGGTTAAAATAACCTCAAGGAGACGTACTATAGCAATCTGTCAATCTCTGACATTGACTGGTATAAAGAGTGGGTTTATTGACTGGTATAAACCCACTATTCAGTGTAGAATTCCTTAAGCTACGTGATGTTTGAAGGGTGTCTTGCATGCACGGCCCTTTTCAAATCACCCCACAGCATCATAATAAGATTCAGATCTGGGCTTTAACTTGGCTATTCCAGAATTCACCATTTCTTTCTTCTAAACCATCCCTTTGTAGATTTACTGGATTGTTTTGGGCCATTGTCATGTTGCATGGTTCACCACCTCTTCAGCTTCCACTTCTGGACAGATGGTCTCACATTGTCCTCAAGCACCATCTGACATGACGAAGAATTCATAGTGGATTCTATGATGGTGAGTGGATCAGGTCCTGCTGCAGCAAAGCACTTCCAAACCATCACATTTCCACCCCCAAGCTTCACAGTCTGTTCAAAATCAAAGTATACAACAGATATGTCCCCTGTTAATGTGTCCAAATAATTCAATTATATATTCATCTGTAAAGCATATTGTTCCGAAAAAAGTCCTGGTCTCTGGCAAACTTTAGTCTTGCCCTGATGTTTTTTTTTTTTGACAGCAAGGGTTTCCTCCTTGCACACTTCCCATGTAAATCAGACTAGTGCGTCTCTTTTTGATGGTAGATGCATGTACCTTGACATCAACTACGTCAAGAGCTTCTTGGGTGTCCTATGATGGCATTTCAGAATTTTTTAGAGACTTCTTTCAGCATCTTGCAGTCTGCTCTTGGGCTGAAGTTGCTCTTGGGCTGAACTTTTTCATCATGAATTGGCATCTTAGTTAATTTCTTTTGTTCAATAAGTGAATTAGTTTACTGTTTTTGCATAGGTGATGCAATTACATCACCTTTATCTACAGATATAACTTTACAGAAGATTTAATATTGATATGCTGAAATTTCTTAATAAAGAACTACTGTAAATATTTAATAGGGTGTCCTAATTTTTGCTCATGACTGTACAGTATATATATATATATATATATATATATATATATATATATATATATATATATATACATTGATGGAGTGCAGGTGTGGACAAATTTGTTGGTATCCTTCCACAAAAAAAATATCTCTGAAATAATTTTAAACTGACAAAAGTTTAATAGCATCCATATTTAATACAAATCAGACCTTGCTTTTGATTATTGATTCCTCTGAATATGTTATATAATTAAACAAATGAAAATGGCATAGACAAAAAAGATGGTACCCGTAATTTAATATTTTGTGGCACCACCTTCAGCTTGCAGCAATCACTGCCAACAAGCGATCTCTGTACTTCACAGTGAGACGTCTGCATTTGCCAGCAGGTAGTCTGGCCCACTCTTCCTGAGCAAACTGCTCAAGGTGTCTCAGGGTTGAAGGGTGGTGTCTCCACACTGCAATTTTCAGATCTTTCCATTGATGTTCAATAGGATTAAGATCTGGGCTCATGGAGCGTCATTTAAGAATACTCCAATGTTATTCCCTCAGCCATTCTTGAGTGCTTTTAGCTATATGTTTTGGGTCATTATCCTGTTGCAGGACCCATGACCTGTGACTGGGGCTGAGCTTTCTAACAGTGGACAATATGTTTTGCTCCAGGATGCCTTGGTAGTCTTGAGACCTCAGTGTCCTGCACAGATTCAAGGTTCCCCGTGGCCAGATGCAGCAAAGCAGCTCCAAAACAAACCCGAGCCCCATCCATGTGTCACAGTAGGTATGATGTTCTTTTCTTTTACAGCTTCATTTTTCCTTCTGCAAACATAGAATTTATGTGTTGGGCCCAGAAGTTCCAGTTTTGTCTCATCAGTCCAAAGGACGTTCTCAGAAACTTTTGGGCTTGTCAACATGCATTTTGGCGAATTCCACTCTGGCTATTTTATGTTTTTCTGTCAATAGTGGAGCCCCCCTGGGTGCTCTTCTTTGGAGCCCATTATTGTTCAAAATGCGACGGATGGTACGATCAGAAAGCAACATACCTTGACCTTGGAGCTCAGCTTCATCTACACCATCCTTCTGACCAACCTGGGCTTGCATTTCCTCTTATGTCCACGTCCTGGGAGGTTGGCTACAGTCCCATGAACCTTATACTTTTTAATAGTACTGGGAATTGTGGTCACACGAACATTAAGTTGCTTAGACATGGTCTTATGGCCTTTACCTTTAAGCTTTTTTTTTTTTTTTTTCATTTTTACTATATCAAAATGCAAACAGATGAAGACCAAAATCTAGTCTGTGGATTGGGCAGGTTGTGAAAAAAATTACTCTTTGTGATTGAATGTTATTACTCACCGAGGGCTGCACTTGCATGACAGACAGTATTTGAATTGATAAGTGACTGAATGCTGTCTTATTATGAACATAACCTTGTCAAAAATACAGAGCTTTTTCAAATGATATTAACATATAGAACAGAAATAAAGTACTGTTTGGGGAAATGCTTTCCCATCTTTATATTGTAACTGAAGGTGTGTTGTCAAATATGATTTGTTACACAACTGTGGTTACTAAGTTACCAGACAAGTAACATACTATGAACTAGGCCTATGGATGTGCCTGATATCATTGGATAATTAGCTTTAGTTCAGCATTTCATTCTAGTCTGACTTCAGAAATTTGTTGGTTACAATATTCTTTGCAGTAGAACAAATATGAGCTTCTTTTATATCCTTTACTGTTAAATCAAGTGAATAGAAAAAAGTAAACATCAAAATAACGATACCTGTGTGGTGACGCGGGGGGGGGGGGGGGGGGGTAACAGCTCCAGGGTTGTGAGATGGTCTGGTCTGGTTTCATCTTGGTACTCTGGTTTCCTCCTGTAGCCCAAAAATGTGATGAGGTGAATATTAAATTGCCCTTAATATAAGATTTACAGTGTGTTGCCCGATATAGATTGCCATCCCACCCAGGGCACCCCGTGCTTAGTGCCCAGTGTTTTAAGGATAGGCTTCAGACACACCATGACTGTGTATTGCTTAAATGGTACAGAAAATGCATAACACAAAATAACAAATGGAAATGAATCCTGTGGCTCTGATCAGGCTTGATTGAGAGGGAGTCTGATGGCCGAATGTGGTTTGGTAGCTCATTCCACATATTAGTGCCCACAAATGAGACCCACTCCATTCCATAAAGAGACACTCTGATATTATGGGAGAAAAAAAGCTAAAGCTAATGACCGAAAACTAAAAATGTCTCGGTGCTGTCAGTGGCTTCTGACAGGAGATTCAGTTCCAGTTCCAGTTTTGTTTCAATGACATAGGAGAAATGTCAGAAATTTCTTTATTCCCATATTGTTTTCACTTTCAGTCAATTAGCTTTAATTGCTTTAATGAAGTCCCACATATTAACAGCCATCTGCATTTTTAGATAATTAAATATGAATAAGGCAATTATCCAAGAATATGAGGTGTGGTTACATCCAATTGATTGGGTGAATTTCTCATCACCTTCTGCTCAGCCTGGACTCATTAATGAACTTCAAGTTATTGTATAAAATTCAATGTAGATATAATGCTTTCGATGTAAATAACGGTTTGCACACATACTGTAACCCTCAATCTGAGGACTTATTCTAACAGCATCGCCAGTATAAAGCTTAAACCTAAATAGGAAACCTTTTACTATTGTCAGAAACGGGAGTTTACTTGAGGAGAACTTAGGCTACAAGGGTATCCAGCCAAGCAAGCCTGTCTGAAATGGCAATGCTCAGGTTTAGAAACTGAGCCTGCAGGGTACGTATGACTTATCTTCTCCACATATTCCAGGGACTATCTAAAGCACAATGAAGTGCCCCTTTGTCCAGTATGATTACCTGCTTAATAAAATGGCTGCTGACTGTGTCTGAAGTATGGACCTGATTAACTGAAAGACCTGAAATCCCAGCAGAGCCATTCTGTTCTCTGGGAGAAAAAGAAAAGAAAAAGACTAAGTTATAAGTTATCCAATTAGCTCTGTTTCGAATTGCTCATGCATTAACGCTACACGTTTTTTAGTTGACTTGACAAAGGCATGTAATGTTTTCTGACTGCTATTGTTCCCCCTGCTGCTTCAGTGAATAATGGAACAAGCAAACAGACTAATAACGTAAACCCTTAAACACCACGAGGGCACTGTATGGTATGGAAGGGCTTGAGTGTTTTGATTTACAGTAATATAGATTTTCTGTAAGATTTCTTACGTGAGTGTGAGAGTTAAGAAACGTGAGTGTCACGCCAGATGCATGAGCACTGGTCACCCTGACAATGCACGTGTTTAGCGTGTATCTCTGAGTGTCCTGTAAATTGCTGACTTCCCTGGTTGTGCTGCTGCTAGTATTAAACTGATAGTGGCTGCTAATGAAGTTAGTAACATTTATTTAAAAATAGCCGTGATATACAGTAATTTATTAATATAGCACAACCTTTTTTACCCCCTTCATGTGGATGTGCTGCATCGTAAACATACTGCACCCCCCCAAAAAAAAATTATAATAATACATTTGTTTTTGGGAATGTTTGCTGTGTGATACACTTAATTGTAATCTGATTGCTTGTTAACTTATTATATATATTTTTGTCAAATAAAACTGTTTTGCTTTTTAAAGGTAACATTTGGTATTACAGTTTTTTTATTTTCTTAAAATAGTTGCTAAAAAGCGGAGGTCCATCTTATACTCAGGGTTAGCATATAATCAAGTGAATACGATGCTATGCATTTTTCACAGGTTCAGTAAGTAAGTGGCATTGGAAAATATACTGTAGTACTGTATGTGCCATTTCTCTGTATAATGGGAAACCACAGTTTACCTCAATTTAATAGTACATTTCATACTTTCCAATGGCCTGTTCTGTCACCCTAAGTCCCCAAATTAGTACTGTTGCTTCTGATAGTAAGAGCTAAGGCAGAGGGCACTATTTATGCAAGGCGCCTATACATACTTTTTAAACAGTAATTACAGTACACACTAAGTCAATGGCATTGCTGCAGTTCTGGCAAAATGTCTCAGAGCAGGGTAACTTCCATTTTTTGCAAGAGAAGTATACAATTACGTATACATATATATTTACATTTTTAGCAGATACTTTTATCCAGAGCAACACACAACTATGAAAGCAGGGATAGTCAGTCCCTATTAGCAATTACGTTTAAAGTCCTTAGTCAACAGCCTAACAGTGAAATCGCTCTGCTGACCATGGAAATTCAACTGACTGCCTTCCAATAAAAGTTAGAGTACATGTTGTAACCCAGAGAGCGACACGTCACCCCCAGTTTGCATGCCACTGGCTGTATGGAACCTCCTAAAGAAGGCACTCATTCAACAGCCTGGGTAAAATACACAGTCAATTATTAATCAATCATTCAGTGAATTAATTTATTAAATAATGTCAATTAATGTCCCTTGCACAACTATGTCTGACAGCTGTGATTTTTTTTAATGGGATGATTTGACCACTTATGAAATGCTTTTAATAAAAGGAAAAAATGTTAGATCGTGTATTACAACCTGCACTCTTTAAGGGTTAGATTTTTGGAAGCATTTATTTTGACAACTAAATAAACAGCACTTGAAATGTTGATGAGCTTTTCATGGAAGGAAGCAATTTTTCCCCGTCTTGACTAATCTAAAATGTATGCAAGTCTGTTAGATATCCCATAAGACTCCTCCTTTGTCACCCCGCAGAACACCACGGAAGTGGCTAACTACGTGCTCATTTTTAAGATAGATTTCCTTATTATTAAAATAAGGCAAACAAAAAGACGGCAAGTATAGCATGAAGTTGGCTGGGTCTTTTATTTCACTCCATTAACTTTGTTTATTCTCCCTCCCTGAAGACTCCCCAAGAGGCCACATCAGAGCTGTTCAGAATGCAGGCAATCAGTTCTGAGTATGCGCATAATTCAATTAGTGCCTGTGTCTGACTTTGAAACTCCATTTATGTTTCTCATCAGACTATCAAGGACTAGCACAAAGACATTCTTTTATATATGAAAATAGAAAATTATGAAAAATTTTATTTTTTCTTGTTTCATATCACAGTTATTATTTTAATGAGATGTAAAAGTGTTAATAAGTTATTTGGCCAGTTGATTAAAATTAATTTGAGCATTTTTTGTCCAAGTAACCCAGAAAAATGAGCAGCAATCAAACAAGCCAAGAGAAAAAAATATATTTGTCTTAATGAGCATCATTATGATTTGGAAAGATAACGAGAACATTGCAAGCATCTGTATATATGCCCTACACCTTAGTGTACAGATATTTAAGAGCATAATGAATTTGCCACAGGCCCACGGCGGGTTTCGACAGCATGATGCATTTTAAAAAGGATGGAATGACATAGTATTCATGCAGTTACAGCAAAATGATAAAAAAAGAAACAGTTTATATTCATTTATGCTACTATGTGGAAAAGGTCGCCAAAAATCACAAATCACTTGAGCAGGACTGGCACAGTGTCCATCACGCTTTGTCCCTCTCAGCAGGATTGATCTTGATTAAACGTAAGGTCTTTGGTGAGTTGCAGGCGGATAGAAAAATTAGGAAGGGAGGTGGGAAAGCATACGGTCCTGTAGATTTGAAAATGCACAGTGTGTATCACACAGTGTGTGTGTAGGTTTGGCTTATATTACATTGTGGAAACCAAGTGTCCCCCACAATTTAATAAAGACCAGTTTTTTAACATTGTGGGGACCATTTTTCAGGTCCCCACAAGGATCTGTGAATGTAATCAAAAAAGTCAAAATGCCAAAGTACAGTATTTTGTTTGCTTACTTATAGTTAAGGTTAGGGCTGGGTAGGGGTGAAGGTTGTTAGGCTGGGATAGTTTTCCCCATAGAAACGAATGGAGAGTCCACATACGCACACACTTATACAGTGTGTACATACACAGAAACACACACACACACTGTGTAGCTCTAAATGGTATATTGATTGCCTAAAACAATAGGAATATCATGCACCTATGCTTGCTTATTCCAGATCTGGCTCTATATTTTTATATTTATACTTCAGGAATTCAACATAGACATCTTTTTTAACTAGTCTGTCCAGAATTTTCTCAGTCATAACCCATAAACTTATCACTCAGTAGCCTCCAGGCAGATGGTATCCGTATGATAGTATCATTTGTTCTAAGGGAAAATGAAGAAATACAGTTAGGTAAACACACACACACACAGACACACACACACACACACACACAAACATATATAATGTTGTACTGTTTTGTAATATTAAATTTGTAAGTAAACACCTATCCTTATTATTCTTATTTAATTATTATTATACACACATATGTTCTCCTGTCATTAGTATTGAAATTCCTTTGAAAGTATTTGATATGCCTTGGTTGAAAGAATGTACATAAACACTTTTTAAATTGACTAACAGATTCTGTAAGCAGTTTCCTTATATTCCCAGTGAGTAAAATATAACCAGCAAAATACATTGTGGTTTGCATAAATATTTCTTAATGTTATAGTTATTTGTCAGGATTGGTCCCTGTCCTGCCCCCTTCAGAATGTGAGTTCCCTGTTTGACGAGCATCCCATTTGTTCTTAGCACCTACTGGGTTCTGCTGTTCCCCTGATCACTGTTTAGCTTAATGGGCTGAGCAGGTGGCTGTACTATGAAATCTCCCCTTTTGTTGTGGGTTCGACTATGTTTAGTAATTTACATTTATGGTTCTTGGTTTGTTCCTGTGTTGGTGTATTTCTGTATGGTTACTTCTTTTGTTCCTGGTTGATCTTTCAGTTTGTAGTAATGTTAATTACCCTTGTTTTAGTCTCTCCTAGTTTTGATCCATTCTTCTCTTATGGCCCACACTCATTCCTCTGTTTTTAGTGATTGTTAACTACCCCAACCTGTCTCTTGTTGAAACTAATTATCTGGGTATTTAAGTTCTTATCCACACTTCAGTCCTTCAGTCAGTCATTAAGTGTGCATGTGCTAATTGCTGTCTGCTTCCTCTTCCTCTTCCTTTTCCTTTATGTGTTGTTGCCTTGTTTCCTCCTTTTTCCCCATTGATGTACAGTTAATGTTTGGTTGTCTACCTTCTTTGTTTGTCTGCTTGTAGTTCCTTTGTTTGCTTTCACTTTTGTTTAGTTTTTTTTTATCTGAGAGCCGCAAGATGCATCATCTTTCCACCATGTCATGAATTATCTGTACTTCTGGTCAGATTGTCATGTAAGTCTTAAAACTAGTTAAAGAGAAAATAAATTAATCAAATTATGCAAAAACATTATACTTGTTACTTTGTTTGTTGTGGAAAACGACCCAATGTTATACAGTGTATTTGTGTGTGACTTTTGCTGTCAGTAGCAGTGCAGCAGTAACTTCAACTAAATGTTTCCAGTAACTGTTGATTAGTCCTGCACATTGACTTGGAGGAATGAATTTTAGCCCATTCCTCCTTACTGAACATCAGCTCACGAATGCTTGCAGACTTCCTCAAATGAGCTGCTCACTTCAGATTGTGAATTTTTCATACTGCTGCAGCCCTACTTCTGACATTCAGAACTTTGTCAAAATTTATTTATTGAAAAATATACATCTATCTGTTTGTCCATACTGAAAAACTGAGAGCATATAGCCTATCCCAGGGAACATGGGACAGTGCGATGCCATCCATCACAAAGCATGCAGTTGGACACACAGTCACGGTGGAAGATTTCGAAACACTAGTTCACATGACAGGATGTCGTTGGACTGTGTGAGTGAAATGGAGTACTCAAAGGAAAGGATACCCTTGACAACATAGAAATAATAGACAGACGTCTGTGTGAGGCCGTACATCTTGCTATAAACAAAAATATGGTTTTGTTTAGGTTTATACTTTGAAAATTCATTGGTCATCTGAACATTTAATTATTGATATCACAGTAATTTTAAAGGTTCCCTGAAATCATGCTTTTACTGGTCATCGATGCATTCATGATATGTGAATTTGCCCAGAAAGGTTCTTTTTTTATTTAGCTAGTTTACTGTATGCAACTTGACCTGAAAATACGTATTACATATTGCATGTGCAGGTAAATTACTGTCAAGAGCTCTCTCAATGGCTTTTTTTTTAAAGTAATACTATTTCTCATAGTGGACATGGCCAGTTTGTGCATAATGCATTTCATGCTTGTCCAAGTCATTACATTCTGCTATATTCCTTCCTTCTGCCTCCGCAGAATCCTCCCACAGGGTTAAGTGTGAATAACGGAAGTGATTACACGACCTGCATCATTTATTTTTTTTCCCAATTTCAGCCTATGATGTTATCTATAAATATTGATGTTTTCACAGGTATGCTAAATATAGAGTTATAGCTCTGATACACATAGTTTTATATTCATAAGTGATATTTAGCCCCAGGTTAAGAACAAGATCTGTCCCATAAGTCTGTCTTTAAGTCAGATTTGTAGGTAAGTCAGAACAATAATAACGCAGTACATAATAATAGTAGTGGTAGTAATAATTATAATATATAAGTATAATATATTTATAATTAAAAGTAACTACATGTGGTACTGTACTACACTATACTGCAGTTTGAACCAACATTCCGCAGAAGACCCTCAATGTTTTCTTGAGTGTCACAAATAGAGCATGCATTTGTTATCACAAACCATTGTATTTAGCTCAAATGTTTAATATAATAGGCTTTATGGCAGTTTGTACATAAGTACGAGTTGTTTGAAAGTCTGATGTTCTTAACCTGGGGACTGCCTGTAAATAAAGTTTCTATTACAAGGCTAGTAAACAGGATACTGTATAAATATGGAGAATACATTGTAGATTGTAATTGAAAATGCATTGTTGAGAGTAGAAGTACACCATAATTTGCAATTGCATAAACGGAGCTTATATAAAGGAGAGATGCACTTATTTCACCACAAAGAAGATCAGAGTCACTATTGCCATAATAGGTTGCCTTCTGATACTCTGTTTTTATGACTGATTGCTCATTTGTTCAACATTGCACAACCAACAATTTGATTAGGCAATATAGATGAGGAGACTGCGAACCTGGAGGGGAGCTCATTATATCAGCATGATTGCAAGGTGGGAAAGGAGTCTCATCACAGTTAAAGCTGTGATGGGCAATTGCTAATGTAGTCTTGTTAAGCCCCGTATGTCATGATTCTGAGAAGCTGTTCTTTGATAGTGTTCTTTTGAACTAGAATTTCACTCATGCATTTTCAGGCACTTCTGGGTCACATGCCTTCCATGTTCTGTAAATTGTTTCATATGTTTTTGCCATTCTACCATATGTCATGTCCTGACCTACAGTAGCTACCAGATACATCCTGGATTCCGAGTTTATCAAGACTTCCACAAGGGGGCCTCCAGGAGTTGCCCATAGAGGGTGGGGTAGCTGGAGAGCAATTTCAAATTTTCACCCTCAAGTGTCACCTGCTTACCAGCTGGTGTAGCTTTCCCAAAAGCGATCGATCTTAGCGAATAACTAACAAGAATTACGTAGGTAAAAGAATGAGTGAAGTCTACGTGCGTTTCCCAAAACCTTTGTTATTTCAGTATTAATAAACAAACATTAAATAGTCCTTTGTTGACTTCTCTCCAGCCAATGCGTCAGAAGGGCACAAACTGTCGATAGGAGAAACAGGAGTATTTCAATGGCGAAATATGTTGTGTGATTGTCACACCAGACATACACAAATATATATATATATAAACTAAGTAGAAAATCAATAACACACCAAAATCAATAACTCAACCTATCTGTTGAAAATAAAGAATATTGTGATATTGTATCCCTATAAAAAAAGCAATAGTGAGCAGCAATCGGAAAAGAAAGTTACCCCTTTCAAAACAAGCCTTAAAACAGCTTATTGAGGAGGTGGTCAAATATATATATTAATAAAATAATTACTGGAATATTGAGCAGCATATGACACATAACAAGAACAACACAGCAACATTCAGGGGGAAATTCAAGGACTTCTGTAGGCATTTTGTAGTCGCTTCCATATGTCCAAAGCACCTTCTACGGCAGTGTGCGGTGTTAACCTCTCCTCAGCCATGGTTTGGGGATTCAACACTGGTTACTTACTTACCTACCATTTTTTGCCATCTCACTCCAAAGCTGGACCAGATATAAGTATCGTACGTTAAAGGATTGTGTGCATCAACAAACAGTCTGACAAAGGAAAAACTAAATTGGTACTGATCTCGCTGTTTCTATCCAGGAATTTTTCATGACAAAAATGTCTAAAGTTAAAATCCGGTAAACTTGGATTTTATCACAAGCAACTCCGGGCATGAATGTGGGGGACACCCTGACTGGAATGCCAGTCCACCTCAGAGGACATACACACTCAGTCACATATCGCCAAGAGATGCCAAGTTTGCCTCACTATTTATTTTTGGAAATAGAGATCCTGAAGGAAACTGAGATGAACACATGGAGCTTCTCAGAGCTGCACTTAGGATTCACACCTGTACCCATGAGGTGTGAGGCTACGGTTTTACCCACTGAGACCCACTTTGCCAATCAACCATCTGTAGAGGGTACTTTTATGCTACAACTCTTCATAAACATATAACTCTGTTAATCGAAAAAATAACCTCTACAGTGTGTCTCACTCAATCTCCATAAAATATCAACGGCCTCCCCGTGCATTTATATAAAATTTCAGCTAATTCAAAATGTCAATTATTGAATCACCTGACACACCGATGTAAAATGACCAACAGGTTTAAACTTTAAATAACAATTTTACATATTTCAAGAATTACATTCTGACAATGGTAGCAATATTCCAGAGTGATTTTCTTATAAACATTCGTTCCAATTTTGATGGTTTATAAAGGGACATAATGACATCCCTACATAATCTGGTAAATGCAAAATCACTGGTGACTCATACAGTAGGTGAATTCAATCATTATTCGGTCAGTACAGCAGGTACCAAAAAAAATTACTGAAGATGAGTGTAAGAACCTTTCAGGAGGAAATTAGCTTGTTATAAAAAATAAGGTGCAAGTGATTAATAAAAACTTCTGCTGCTGCAGTGATAATGGTTGGTTACAAAAATATGTTTATTGCTCATCTGGTAAAAAAAAGCTCAGTTTATCGATGCCAGCTAGAGAGCCATATGACAAAATACAAGTCTACCTGAATATCTGATTAGCCAATGCACATCTGAGTAAACAGTATGCCATAAAAACTAGAAAATATATAAAAATTTAATAAACACATGTACTGTACAGTAGAATTTTGCAGCACAATATTTGGCATCGCTATCCAGCACAGATGTGGGTGGACATTATTTTTTACATTTTCTTAATATTATAATTTGTGAGTTTTTACATGTAATGTTTGGTATCCACTGATCCCCCATTTCCTTTGATCTACTGCCATTTGACTCCAGATGTACACCAAATTTGAATTATTACATCACCAACCCCACATAATTACAGTATGTATGAAGAAAAAAACAGCAAATTTAAATTTTTTATTTTCTTATTTATTTGGATGGGTATAATAGGCATATTAATAATTTTTTTTCCAACAATTATATAAAAATGCTCTGTACTTTAAAAAATGAAAAGGTAGAAAAGTTGTTCTGGAGACATTTTCAAAGCTCAACCACAGAAAGTGCCGTTATACAGCCTGGTTAATGACATTCATTCATCCATCCTTTTTCCATAACCACCAGTACAGTGCAGAGTGGCTTTTAGCCAATCATAGGAAGCGGAGGACACTACACAGCCAGGGGACAACTGAATGGGGTAATAGTCCATCATGAACCGCATGCAGTGACATGCATTAGGGAAGAATTCAGGGGTACTAAAGTACAACCCCATTTTTAAAAATCTGGGACTCTGTGCATAATGTGAATTAAAAATAGGTTGCAGTGATCTACAAATCATATAAACCCATATTTTGAAAACATCTGGGACATCGTGGAACAAAACATGTGACAAAGGAGACCCTGAACTGCTGAACAGTTTAAATCCTATATCAGGCAAGAAGGGGCAACATTTCACTTTCAAAACTGGTCTCCTGAGATCCCAAGCATTTAAGGAGTGTTGTTACAGTAAAAGGAGAAGTGATGCAACACAGCGGTAAACATGTCCTTGTCCTAACTTTTTTGAGAAATGTTGCTGGAATCAAATTCAAATTGAGTATATATTTGTCATAAAACAATAAAATTTCTCTCTTTCAACATATCATGTGTTGTCTTTGTTCTATTTTCAATGAAATATGGGTTTAAATGATTTGCAAACTGTTGCATTATATTTTATTCCTATTTTACACAACATCCCAACTTTTTTTTTGCAAACGGTAGGTATTTCATGAAAGTAGCTAAAGAAAGCCAGACTTTCCCGAAAAAGTCAGACTCAAACTAGCGGCATCTCTAAACTTAGCCTCATATCCTTCCACTAATGCAGTTCAGCTTTAACTAATCAAGGCTCATACAAGACAGGCTTGCATAGCCTCACTTAGTGTGTACGCCTGAGATGTTTAAGAAGCTCAAATGACTGGATGAACGATAGACCGCAAACGCTGCTGATGGAGCTGTATGAAAAATATAGCGATGTAACCCCTGAAAAAGGTAATACTTTGGCCATAAATAAAGCCAGGAAGTTGGCTTGTTGAAGAATTGCAGACAGACTAAATGTATTATATATACATTATACATACATTATGTAAATGTTACAAGTAACTAATACAGTGGCATGATGGTATAGTGGTTTATGCTGTTGCCTTATATCGCGAAAGTTCCTTGTTCGATCCCCATAACCAACAGGGAACCTTCTGGGTTAAGTTAATGTGTCATTCTTACTATATAATGTTATTCTGTATTATTTTTTATCTTCATAAAATACTTTTAATCGCATCCATGTGAAATGTTCTGCACAAATACCCATATCTTGCTATTTTACTAATAAACTTCCAAAATAGACTAAACAAAATATAAAAAATATCTTCCTGTTCATATTACTTTAACGTTTTTTCTTTTCATTTTCAGTCATTGTATTTCATGTTTCACCTTCGTAATATTGGTACAGTTTTATTTTAATTATTTTGGAATTAGTTGGAATGCTGAGACATGATTTTTATAAGCTTTATTATATTTATTACATGATATGAGTGGTGAGAGTGTGGAATTTTGTCCGACGGAACGATCTTTTGGGAATCTGTTCCCACACGTCGGATGTCCTTTGACACACTGCTTAACTAAGCGGGACAGTTAACCTGGTCCGGAACAGACTTGTTCACCAAGTTACCATGGTAGCTCAGTGGGGATTCACTTAGTACACGTTGATGGTTAAGTGATTAATTATAAATGATGGATGGATGGATGGATTTAAAAGGAAAGTACTAATATATAACCACATGTCAAATTATTCTTCTCTTGTGGATGTAAAACAGCCTGCAATCCAGCCTTTATTGTAACCCTACCCTATTTCTCTTATTAAGAGTGTGGGACTGAACACTCTCTAATGCCTGGTACATAACTAATTTTAAATAACACATAGAAAATTAGCATCACACCCTATAGATGCTCTTGGATTGTTTGCAAATATCAGTACTAAAACTAGTTGTCTGCAAGATAAGTGTATTTAATGAGAAAAGATTGTGTTGCAACTAAATGTAAAATGGTATGATCCCTTCAATACAGGCAGTACAAGTATTAAAAATATATTTTTTCATCATTGCGCTTGGCTTTACTTTCACACATCCTAATAGAAGTGAGATTCAATTCTAAGCTGCCCATTTACCGCTGCTTACAATCAGATAAGCCCTTCAGCATTACCTGGAAAAAATGTGAAAACTTCAAGGTGCTTAGTGATGCAATCATAAACGTCCCCCAGTGGATGATTTGTGGTCTTGGGCAACAGGAACTAGAACATTGCCACCCTTAACAGTTTTTAATGAGTCTCTCAAGTGGGCTTTATGTTGGCCTTTGGTGGTCATTTGCCAGCTAAACAGAATGATGACAAGGAATACTGATGAATGTGTCTGAACGACCCAGCCCAAAACCTCGTAGGAAACCTGTGTGTGTTTCACAGTCACAATGTAAAAATGTATTACCTAGCATTTTAACAAGTTGTAATTGATCCATTTATAATTATTATTTAAATAATTCATTAGCATTATCAGCAAGCCAATATAATTCTTTCATCAGTTTTAATTCTTGGTTAATCGTTCAGTTATTTACTTTGGATTCACTGTTCCCTTCACTTTCTCCTCTAGCCCTTTAGTATATTTTCCCTAGTGATCCGAGAACACAGAAAATATCATGCTGGGATCCTCTTGTCACCTCTTCTCTGCTTGCTTCTTTATCTTCTGTGTCTGAGTCTTGGCAACAGATAAATACCCTAAGGCTCAGTTTACGAGGATGGTTTATCTGTATTGGTAGAAAATCAGAGGACCATCCATAGCAGGGTCAATAAAATGTAGTTTTATCTAAATATCTATACATTGTCATTGCTAGAAATCTGGCTGAGGATCATGTTTTATTTCAATTTAATTAAATATGAAAAATTATTGTCAAAACTAAATAGAAATGCAGTTTTTGTGACACCTTACCATGGTGTTCACTGTCATATTTTGAGGCTTTTGACTATCTGGGCTGGACTGATAAAATGAGAAGCTTATCCACTAAATGTATCTTTTCATTGTTTTAATTCAGATCACTTATATAGCAGCTTACTGTAGTATTTTGCCCCTTGTACAGTAGGTGAATTAAGTTGATACCGTTGAATGTTCTAACGAACAGCTTATTTTTTCTGTCTGGAAAAGAACTGCATTATCAGTAGTTAAGGTCATAAAACCTGGGAAACACATTCGTATGCAGTCTTTTCATCAAAGGTTAGACTGCATACAATATTACTATACAGGAACACACTATTAGTTTGGATCACTGGCTCTGCTGTTCTCTGTTGATCTCATAGCTTCCAGTTCAAGAATGTTGTCATAACATAGAAAATTGGTTTTGACACGGAAAAATCAGAGATTCTTGTAACAGGCAGCTTGTTGTTTTTGACAGTTCATTTTACCCTGGAGCAACAACAGGCAATGTTCTAACTTCCAACACACTACAAGAACACATTGCAATAAATACATTTAGACAGTAGCACAATTATTTTTCATAGAGGAGCTTTAAATGTTTGAAAACTCACCTGCAGTATACATTTGTACTCTGGGATTTTCAAGGGCACTTATCGTACTTAAACAAAGACAAAATTTAAATATTTGAAACACACACTGTTTCCAAGATTAAGTACACATAGGTAGCAGAGAGCTTAGTGGTGTTATTTACCAACAACATTTACACTTTAGTCTCTGACATGAGCATGATCCCTGTGCAAACACTGAGGAATGCATGATGGATATTTATCAATAAATTATTAATTTTTCACTAGCCCAGTAACCCAGGATCACCAAATTAGAATGCGTACACATACTATTCATGCATGCAGATAGTGTTTCACCATTCGGGACAGGACATAGGAATTTACAGCAGTGAAAAAGAACACATGATAGAACAATGACAAATTATTATACTTTTGTAAAATATTAAATTTTGGTTGAGAGGCGGCTGATTAGTAGAGATGTTGGTGTCAGGTAATGCAGTATTTTTAGAAACTTTCACAGATAATGTTGACCATTTATCAATGCTGACTAATAATAGCTAGTAGCTTCTTTCTGTGATACACAAACTACAATGCATCTGGAACGACCTGTGAAATTCTGCCTCTCATTTTTTGCATGAAGATTTTGGCTGGGTTCAGCAACTTATCCAGAATTGTCAGTTAAACCTGAGTTCTAATAATGCCGCATCCAGTCAAGGAGACAATGCAGTGTGAGGCTTCGCCCCACCCTGGAGAGTCAAAATAGTGTCTTACAATGTCAGAAATGTCTCCTCTAGGCATTACATTGGTTCAGATGGTGACTGTAGGCCAATTTTTTGTGACACAAACTCTAGACTGACCCCCCCGCCCCCCATAGTTATGGTGTTGATTCAACACAGAAGTATAAATCAGGCTTTACTCATCGCAGTGACATAGACCTTCACGTATAATTTCAGATTTGATCATATATTAGGCATTAGTATAAATTTCACAGTACATATTAAAACATCATCATACTGTACAAAACATTTTCCATTGGATGCTAATTTCAATAAACTGTAGCCATATTTAGCCTATATCCTTAGTCTTCAATTGTGTAACTTTTAACCTGTTCAGTTGATGCTTAGAAATTGATGCTAACAAAACTTGTTTTTAACAGTTTCATGGACAGTCGTATGGATGTATTTCAAACTTTGCAGACACATTGTGTGACAATCTGGAGGTCATCACATTTTTACACAGATCATCCCAAAATTGAAGTGGAACCGCAAAGTGATAGCAAAATAAGGCTAATTAGCGTGATAACTCAAAAAGTATTTTACAGATCTTTTTCGACCTTTGCAGACATGTTTTAAGCTCAAAGATCTTAACCTGATTAATTGAGAAAGATTAAACTAAAATCGAATAAATGCTGCCTAGTCATAGCAAAGAAAAGGGCAGTTAGGACGCTTGGTCTTGTCAGCATGATAACTCAAAAATGATCTTGCTTTGATGAGCTTTGCAGGCACATTTTCTCAGTGAAGACCTGTACTAATTATGAGATAAATCATACCAAAATTGCAGCAATAGCATGAGTTGAAAGCTAGAAGCTACCCTTTTTGATCTCTGATGGATCCTATTATTTCACAAAAACATTATATAGATAAAAATCTACACCTTGAACAGATTCAACATCAACCTCAAACTTGTAACTGCAATGACAGAGGGTAGCTGAGAGCAAAACCAGAGCCTGTAGCTGCCATTTTGTGAACACAGCCAACGTGGATGTTTTTGGATGGATCTTTTTTGCAAACTTCCCAGGAGCCTTGCACATCCCAGTATTTTTTATAAAATTGAGGACTTCAGTCCTGCAGAACAGGGTCTATTGTGAGGGTAGCTAAGCATGAGTGTGACTCGTAATGAAGCTGGAATGTTAAGGGTATAGTTTGAGATTGGGCCTATGCCGTACTTATGGTGTCGATTCAACACAAAAGTATAGATCAGTCTTTACAAATCATGGTAACGCAGACCTCAAGTGTGATCGGCCCGTTTGATAGCATTCGCTGTTTTTATGCGAGTGAAGAAAGCGAAAGTGTGCTTATATTGCTGATTGAAACTGAAGTGCTATTTATATCTAACATTAAACAACCCACCATAAGACTGTAACAACAGGTTTACAAAACACTCAGGATGACACCCGACAATAAATGCAACATTCAAATCTATGTATCACCTAATATTTTGGTGGTTTAATTGCAGTGCAACACAAACACACCGACACACAAGTATAAATGCATGCAATGGCGTAGGCCACTTGTGTAGATCATGGTGTAGGCTCGATGCAGAAGTATAATTCAGGCTTAATTGCATTGCTGGATAGGTGCACATCAGGCTACAGTGCAGGCTTTGGTGTAGGATTGGTTTGATGCAGAAGTATCAATCAGCCTTTTAAGCCATAGTGAATGTGCTAGTGCTCCTGTGAGAGTGGAACAGACGAAGACGCCCTCGTCTTGATGTACCTCAACTGACCGACATTGAATGCGTCATGTGTTTCTGAGTGGATCATGAATCGCTCGGTTTTTGAAATACACATACATACGTACATTTCATCCATACACCGCATACACATTTTTTGTCAAAGGGTTCTCCGGTTTGTGAGAATAATCAAACATAAGCATTTTAGGCTATCCCCCCATGCTTTCATTTTCAAAGTAAAAAGGTTTCTGTGGATTTCAATTGGGGTTCACAATGTAAATGAAATAGTCTATGTTCCATTTTTTTTATCATGGACGTGACCCTCTTTTCTTGCTTGATGATTTAGTTGTACTTCTTGCACGGCTGTGCCTTCTTTTCCGAGATTAGTGTGGTGAAGGTGTCCACGCTGATGAGGGGAGAATACGCTGAACTGAAACGTAACTCTTTAAGCACTGTTTGATGTAAGTGCTTGATGGGAGAATTGACCCAAAAGTGCATAAAAACAAAAATTCTAAATAAATTGCTCTTGTACTACAGTAAAACAATATGTAGTCAAAAGAAACAGCAAATTCAAAATGCAGGCTGAATGTTTTTGGCCTGTGTGTTACAGTTGCTGGAAGCCACGTCAATGTAAATGTGAGAAAATACTAGATTTTTTGTATCATTTTTAGCACATTTACATGTTTGTGCACATGTTTTGAGGGACTGTGTGCATCTTTCTGAATTAAGATGATCTGTGCTTGTTATTTGAGGATCCAGTTCAAATCGCAAGACTGACAGTGATTTTACAGTTGGGCCCTTGAGCAGGGCCCTGAAGCCCATATTGTTCCAGGGATGCTGTCTGACCCTAACCTCTCAAAAGTATGTCACTGTCTACATAAGTGTCTCCTAAATTAATTAAATAAAAATCAAAATAATGTAGCAAAGCACAATTCAAAAATACTCACCGTTCCAAGAACTGTACCTTTTAAACAAACAACTCTGTTACTCTTACTGTAGTATTTCCTAAGAGAGCTTTTATTATTCTGCTCAGAGTTGATTCTTTTGGAAGTAACAGTACTTGTACTTGAATAGATTTTTTTCCAGAACTCTTTCCACCCTTGAAAAAGAAGGGTCGGGACTTTCTATCAGGAAGGGAAGAGGCCAAGGGCAGAAGGGCATATAGGGGAAGGTGTGCATCCGGCTTGGGAGGCTTTATGGATCATAGCCAGGTGGTTTCAGCTAACTGAATGCCAACAATCAGAGAGGGAGGTTGATGGCACCAATCTGATGTCAGTCTTCAGGAGACTGCAGACAAACTGCTACATGGCCATCTGTTCCACAGTCTCTTCTGGGGAGAACACCTCCAGCTGCAGCCATTGCATGCAGGAGTCAAGTAAATGCTGCGTGAAGCCAAAGGCACGTTTGTCATCTGTTCATTTTTAGCATCCCTCACCTGTACACTGTCCTGTACACTCTCGCCAAATTTCCTCTGGCTGGAAAGAAAGAAAAGTTTGCTGTTGTCCTACTCTAAGGATTTCTAGGACCAGCAATGAGGTCTTACTGACATTGGTTTAGTTCTCTCTTCTCAGCTTTTGCAACCACTTCGAAACTCAAAGCAGCAAGAACTAAGATGTGTTTTTTGTGGAAAATAGTAAACCCAGGGCTAGGCAGAAGGTGAATAAATCATAGTTTTAAATTTTCTTATTCTTTGGAACAAAATGGTGCATTTACTGCTGCAGGAATAATATTTGGCTACAATTTTTACAGTATAAATTGCTGTAACACTTCACATAATGACCAAGCTCAAAAAGATGATGTTTTGAAATATTTAAAAAAAGGTTCCAATTTCAATCATAATTTTTTTCTACCCACACTTCAGCAAGCATTTGGACGGCTTTGGGGCTTTCGGGGTGTCATACAGAAACAGATGCTCAGATGTGATGGATGTGTAAAACCTTTGTCTTTAACATGGTAGCAGAATCTCAATATAATTTCAAGATTTTTTAAAATCAAAATCTTAGATTAAGTTAGGGTTAGTTTCTGTACGTCAGTGTTGTTGTTTTCTGACTAGTGGCTGTAACTAATCTTCCGGTCAAACAAAAAACTAAAATGGCAATAAATACGGAACTAAATGTGAACTAAATATATCTCATATCAGTATGGGTTTCTCTAAAAATAATTATTCTATGCAAATTTAATTTGCTGAGTACATCGCTAATAAAAGTTCTTCACCGGATATAGAACAGAGACAACTTCAACATTTCATGACTTCCAGGGGGTCCTGTTTCATCTTCTGCTTCCCATTCACCAAAAATGCACCTCTCCCAGTATGCTGATTGCAGTATTCATGTTGGTACACAGTTACAGTGATACTAATTAGCCACAAAACCATGATGTAGTAACAATAAATAGCTCTCTTGTTTTGCATGTCTTGGTTTTACCTGGGTGTTCTACTTTACTCAGAATTTACTGTTGAAATATTAAAAAGACTGCATGAGGAAGAAAGTCTGGAAAAAAGATGCCGTTTGTATTTTTCTGCATTGTAGGTTAAATAGCTTTTAACATACTACAGAGCTGAAAGTCTTAAATTGGTACTGTAGTCATCAACATCTTCCTTGAACAGCAAATGGCACAAAAAGTTAAATTCTCCTTGCCTGACAAGGAAGTCACAAATAAACTTTCGTATTAGCCACAAACTGTGGCGAAAAGGCATGAGAAATTATACAGGCCTGGGCAATCTGCAATTACTCTTTGGACAAAAGCACCTGCTTAATAAATGGACATACATAAAAATTTAATTACTAAATCTTTGTTATAAAGAAATCTAATGTTGGTATAAATGTTTTTCATTTCAAGCTACAGTAATTATTGCTTTGGGAGAATTTTACGTTGGTACCGTCACGCCCAGCTCGTACGATCCTCGTGTGTGCCACGCCCCCCTGCTTATCCACGTGTGCTTCCCTGATCGTACCCAGCTGTGTCTAATTATTTTTCTCCGTCTTGTGTATTTCAGTCCGCGTCTTGCCCTGGTTCCTTGTCTGTCATTGATGTCAGTCTCCCTGAGATGTTTCCTGCACCCCGTTATTGTAATAAATCCCCGTATTTCCCCGTATCCTGCCTGCCTGCCTGCCTGCCTGCCTGCTTTGCCTGTTTCCTGCCCGTCCGCCGCTCCCGTTAAACGGTGATCCTGACAGATACATTTCAGAGATTCATTTTTCCAGTTAAAATTATGGTAACTAAGTCGAAATTATATAAGAATATTTAAGAAATATAGTAAATTGATTATAGTTAAAAAATATTATTATTATACGCTCATTTGTAAGCAAAATATGTTATTATTAAAACTATCATAATTACTCGATTAAACTGAATTACTTGATTACTAAAAGCCACTGATTAAAAAGAATCACTTATATGGAAGCACTTAAAATTAAAAATGAAAATGCAGTAGTCTCTCAGTATTGCAAAGCAGAACTTAAAATAGCACCTCAGAACTACAGTATTGTAATGCAAATGCACCTTAAAAGAAGACATTTGGGTTTGACAGACTCACGCAATAATGCAAGGTTAGCCATAGATATGTGGCATTTACCCTTTCGGAGTAGCCTAGCCTGTCTCACGTTGACTTAAATTATTTTGCTTAATTTACTTTCTAAGATCTAAAATATCGCTGCTAAAACAAAGGTTAGACCTGTCGGTTTCCTGCATCATCTTGCATAATATGGTACACAACAATCATATAGTAGTAGTAGTAGTAGTAGTAGTAGTAGTAGTAATCGCGAGGGCCCCCCCCACCACCACCAGCACCACCACAACCACCACAATTCAAGGGCCCTTGGCAGCCAATAGGGTCACGGGCCCTTGTAGGCAGAGGATCAAAGAATGTAGGCCCTCTAAAATAGACAAACGAAAATACATTGTTGATAAGCGTTGCAAATTGTTTTGGGCTAGGGGCCCCATGGGCCCCCTGCACCCCAAGGGCCCCGGGGGCAGCGGCCCCGCTGGCCCAGTCCGTAATCCATCCCTGGTAGTAATAATAATAATAATAATAATAATAATAGGGGGGCGGCATGGTGGTGCAGTGGTTAGCACTGATGGATGGATAATAATAATAATAATGCATTGTGTTTTAGGGCTGAACGATACTGGAAAAATTCCACATTGTAATTTGAAGTCCATCCATCCATTTTTCAAATCGCTTATCCTACTGGGCCCCAGGGGGTCCAGTGCGGAAGCAATGGGCACGAGGCAGGGAACAACCCAGGATGGGGGGCCAGCCCATCGCAGGGCACACTCACACACCATTCACTCACACATGCACACCTACGGGCAATTTACAGTAGCTACTCAAATTAGCCTCTGCATGTTTTTGGACTGTGGGGGGAAACCGGAGTACCCGGAGGAAACCCCACGATGACTTGGGGAGAACATGCAAACTCCATACACATGTAACCCAGGCGGAGACTCGAACCCAGGCATCAGAGGTGTGAGGCAACAGTGCTAACCACTGCACCACCATGCTGCCTGATTTGGAGTCTCCATCCATCCATCCATCCATCATCTCCCGCTTGATCCGGGGTCGGGTCGCGGGGGCAGCAGCCTCAGCAGGGAGACCCAGACTTCCCTCTCCCCGGCCACTTCGTCTAGCTCCTCTGGGGGGACCCCGAGGCGTTCCCAGGCCAGCCGAGAGACATAGTCTCTCCAGCGTGTCCTGGGTCTTCCCCGGGGCCTCCTCCCAGTGGGACATGCCCGGAATACCTCCCCAGGGAGGCGTCCCGGAGGCATCCTGATCAGATGCCCGAGCCACCTCATCTGGCTCCTCTCGATGCGGAGGAGCAGCGGCTCTACTCTGAGTCCCTCCCGAATGACTGAGCTCCTCACCCTATCTCTAAGGGAGAGCCCAGCCACCCTGCGGAGGAAACTCATTTCGGCCGCTTGTACCCGCGATCTCGTTCTTTCGGTCACTACCCAAAGCTCATGACCATAGGTGAGGGTAGGAACGTAGATCGACTGGTAAATCGAGAGCTTCGCCTTTTGGCTCAGCTCTCTCTTCACCATGACAGACCGATGCAGCGCCCGCATGACTGCCGACGCCGCACCGATCCGCCTGTCGATCTCCCGCTCCATCGTTCCCCCACTCGTGAACAAGATCCCGAGATACTTAAACTCCTCCACTTGGGGGAGGACCCCATCCCCAACCCGGAGAGAGCACTCTACCCTTTTCCGGCTGAGAACCATGGTCTCGGATTTGGAGGTGCTGATTCTCATCCCAGCCGCTTCGCACTCGGCTGCGAACTGCTCCAGCGAGAGCTGAAGGTCATGGCTCGATGAGGCCAACAGAACCACATCATCTGCAAAAAGCAGAGACCTAATCCTGAGGTCACCGAACCGGACGCCCTCAACGCCCTGGCTGCGCCTAGAAATTCTGTCCATAAAAACTATGAACAGAATCGGTGACAAAGGGCAGCCCTGACGGAGTCCAACCCTCACCGGGAACGAGTCCGACTTATTGCCGCCCATGCGGACCAAACTCTGGCACCGGTCATACAGGGACCGAACCGCCCTTAAAAGGGAGCCCGGTACCCCATACTCCCGGAGCACTCCCCACAGGACCCCACGAGGGACACGGTCGAATGCCTTTTCCAAGTCCACAAAACACATGTAGACTGGTCGGGCAAACTCCCATGAACCCTCCAGAACCCTGCTGAGAGTATAGAGCTGGTCCACTGTTCCACGGCCAGGGCGAAAACCACACTGCTCCTCCTGAATCCGAGGTTCGACAATCCGGCGGACCCTCCTTTCCAGGACCCCCGAATAGACCTTACCAGGGAGGCTGAGGAGCCTCCCTGATTTGGAGTCTGTGTGATATTTAGGAGTTGAAAATAAACTAGGCCCACGTAGCCAAAGAGAAAGTATTTATCAACTGAGTCTGTCAGATAAGACGCTGCTATTGCAAAAAGTTGTATTACCAAACACAAAGTAGTGTCGACAGATCACTTGCTTTTGCTCAGTATCATCTCTGTGAACTATAAAGAATTGTGACTAGTTTTTGTTTACTTTTCTCCTCTTTACTAATTGTTTAATTTACATCCCTACATTTACAAAACACAGACATCTGGTTAAATACAGACAAGCATATACACTCATACACTCCTGGGTAAAAATTATAAATTAAATAATATGGGCCAAACCCAAATTGCACAACATTAAGCTTTGGCTCATTTTTTTCTGCCCAGTAGTGTAACTTTCACATTTTGAACAAGGTTGAAACTCCAATAAACCATCTAGCAATATACAGTTTGTATGTTAGCCAGAGATACCTTTCAGTCATTGTCAGCTTCAAGAAGGCCACCACAAGTTGACAGTGAATGTCTGAGAATATGCCTTTCAGTAGCTAACATTTCTTCAGAGAATGGACTGCTCCAAACTCAAGGAAAATGGTCCCAAATGTCCATCAAAATGACAAAAGGGTTATAGTGTCAGCCAACAGCAGGAACTATTATAATCCCTCTGTGGAAAAACAGTGATGGATGGTGCAAAAGAGGAGACTGACAGAAGTGAAAAAGAGATTCTTCTCCTGTTGGACCCTAGAGACATGAAGCAGAGGAGCACAAAACTAGCAGTGTGACATCAGTATGGCCTTTAAATCCTGCCCTAGGGCTACACTCACCCACAATGCAAGAATAATACTACTAGTTTTCCCTTTCCTATTCTTTTACCCATTTCCAGGATGACAGACAGGTTAATCTGGTCTGATAAATATTAATACAAGAACCCTCAATGGCCAAGGATACTCTTCTTTCCAATATTTTCTTCCTAATTGTGTGACCTTCAAACCGAACAGTTATTAATACTTAAAATTACTCAAATATGATCATTATTCATTGCTACAATGAATTAAAACATTTTGAAAAAGCAAACGTATATGCTCTCTTTTATTAAATTATGCATATCCTTTGCTGATTATAAATGGTCTTCAATAAGACTTTTAGGACCATTATGATTATACTGTAGAATATGTGAATGTCCTTTGGTTACTGTTATTTTGTATAGTTTTAGTGGTCATATAGACAATTTTCCTCCAGAATTCATCTAGTCTTCTGACTGGCTCTTCAAACTTACCAAAACTATTTTTTATGTGACAATATCCTATACATCCACAAAACGCATCTACTTTGTTGCTACTCACCCTTTTCCACTTTTGCCAGCATCTTCCCCAATCACTAGGTGTGGACTGGCCATGGGGAAGTTTGGGAATTTTCCCAGTGGGCCAGTCTAGTGACGGCCGGACTTCCTTCCCCAAACCTGGCACTATATAACCTATATACTGTATCAGGAGTCACAGTAGATCACAGAGATGATTAATGTATCATGCATTATTTCATTGGTGGCCACAACCCTTTGATTGCAATAACAAGGAGGAGAACCTCCCTCCCACCCCCACCAGCAAATTCCTGGTCTAATTTTTGTTGCCAGTCCACCCCTGCCATGCACTGCAATACTTCCTAATGCACTGGGTCTTCTTATAATATAGCTCAAGCACAATGAAGCATATTCACAAGCATAATTCTCTGTTAGTAAATAGAAGCCATCACATGCAGTGTCTGAAATATTTGAATGTCACCTTTCCCAGGAGATGCATTTTAAGTAAACAAACTTAAAATTAATATATAATAATGAATATTTGTGGGACTCCACCCAGGTGACCAAGATGACCCAGATGATGCATATTTGATTCTGACACAATCAGGTCTGATCATTTACCTCCAGTTGCTCAAAATAGATCCAATTAGGACATATTTTTATTTTTTGACAAAACATTCATGGGCAGCTTCAACTAGATATTGATCTCACCCGATATCCTGATTTTGGGGAATTATGTTTATTGTAGGGGTGGCATGGTGGTGCAGTGGCCTCCCGCCTCTGGGACCTGGGTTCGAGTCTCCGCCTGGCTTACATGTGTGTGGAGTTTGCATGTTCTCCCCATGTCATCGTGGGGTTTCCTCCAGGTACTCCGGTTTCCTCCTACAGTCCAAAGAGCTAATGGGAGTTACTAAAGTGCCTGAAGGAGTGAGTGAGTGAATGAATGGTATGTGTGTGTGCCCTGCGATGGGCTGGCCCTCTGTCCTGGGTTGTTCCTTGCCTTGTGCCCATAGCTTCCGGGATAGGCTCTAGACACCCCCGCGACCAAGAAGGATACGTTTTTTGGAAAATAGATGGATGTTTATTGTATTGCTTTAATTTATTTGCCAAAATATTTTAACAGTTTCAGAAATAGTCAGTATACTGTTTTAATGTGCAAATCCATTGTGGGTCAAATTTCTTACATATTGTTTACTGAATGATTTTTTTAGGGGGTTGGGTAAGTACATTTTAGGGCAGCACTGGTTACAGTTTATTTAAATTTATTTGTGTATGTTTGATAGAGTGGTTGCTTCCTGTGAGCACATTTAATCATTTTTATCTCACCTAAGGTATTTGTGTGTGCTGATTCTTTAATTGTTCTGTAAATCCATTCACCGTCTCAAGTGCATTTCAATGTCGTGCCTTGTGTTCCGTGTTCAAATCCCATGCCTGTCTTCTTGCGCCCTGCCCCATAGCTTAGAAAACAGAAAATATATCACAGAAAAGTTTGTCACCCCTTGCCTGTACCCACTGAACGTTGCATGGAATTATATTGCATGTTACTAATAATACTTTTAGTTTTTAGGTTTTATTATTTTAGCTAAAAAGGACTTTTTTGGGTTTTATAATATTGCGACAGGGCAAGCAGACTACTTGTGCTTTTGGAGTAAAGTAACACATAATTTACTATGTTATCGATTAACTCGTACTTATTAAACACTTTACTTGAATTTTTTTTTTTTTATGTTTTCTTTAGGTTCAGCTCATACCAGCCCTTTCTCCTATTTTACACGTGATAATATAAGAAATTATGTGCAACACTGATCCCGTTTTTCAGTAGTCCCACCATTTTAATCTTACAAAAGTAAAAACCATAATTAATTTCTTGCATTGGTTAAAAAGTTAAAGGCCTAGACTTGCCAAGCTTTAGTGTTAGTTACATATTAGCTGGACAGAGCAGGAGCAATATGTATGTAACACATCAACATTTATTTCCATTAAACATATTTCCATCGTAGCTATTCACATTAAATTTAGGCCAGATTTTGGTATTAACTCAATAAAATGATACAGTAAATCACAACATTCCAATCCGTAAAAAAGTTACGTGCAATAATGCTGATTGACATAGAAAAAAATTATTGAACACACCGACTGAAATATATTTTCTTGTTTGGAAAAGACCGAAGAAACTCATCACTCACAGTGTCCAGGTGGGATTCGGGTCCGTTCTGTAGCACATCAAATTTCATATTAATAGCTGTATTGGAAACATGTTTAGTGAGATAAAGGTAATGTCATGAATGCCACTGTGTCTGTATAAAAATCACTAGCCTATCAGCCAAAATATATTGTGGGGTTTCACCGAGAATACCATCAAGTCATGACATTTGCCAGTCTTTTTGTTTCTATCCTTATAGTGTTTCACACATCTAGAAATTTCTAATAACCTATTTGTTTTTAAGTCACTCATCAGAATTCAAGATGTAGCAGATAGTTTTTTTCTATTCCATTTCATGCTTAATGATATGGAAATGAATAAAATCAACTCCTTAATACAGCCCATAAAATTTAGGAACAGCTTACTACAGGAATACATATTGCAAGAGCTTAATAAAAGCTTTCTAGTTGTATGGCTGTCATTTTTGCAGCAGTCTCTACTGTATGTAATAGATCCAGACAGACAGATTCCCAAAAATTGTCCCTGCATTGTTCTGTAGTCACATTCGATGCTTAAGTCACATGCTAGAAATGTAATTTTAGGTTCAATCACACTATGCTGACATTCACTTGAGTTTGTGAGGAGATATTTAGAAAAGTTATATTCAGAAAGTTGCTCTAGGCTTTTTCTGTGCCACCCAATAATAAAATTGTCATTTTCCTAATGAATATTTTTTTTCCTTTCTATACTGCGGAGTAATTTTAAAATTATCCAAATCATTTCATTATGGACTGTGACACACCAAGGCATGTAGAGATGATCAAATGTGAGGATGGGGAACGAGATTTTCTTTGTTGTCCTCAAACGACTTCAAAATGAGAATCAGGGGCACAAAGGGGAAGAAAAATAACCCAGATGAAATTAAAGTTCGTCAGGTACAAAACAAGAAGATGTATAAAAGACTAAAGGTCAAATAACAGAAAAATCCCCAATCTGCTGTTTCTCTCTCTCACCCATCATATTCATACTTAGTAGGACTTCTTTTACGTAATGTGTGCCTAATGATTTGTATTTGAGCATGGCTTGCCTGACAAGCTTGCATTCGGATGCAAATGCTTGACTCTGCTGGCTGTGTGCCGCATGTTCTGCCTCGGAATTCGGTTACTCATTTGTCCACTAGAACCCCTCACTGAGAAAATGACAAGACGGCCACCAAGAAGCAGCGGCACTGTCTCCAGAGTCTGTATATTAATGGACTGGCAAACAGTCAGCAGGGTACTTTAAGAGAATGCACCTGTTCTTACTACCTTTGCTTCTTTAAAGTCAAAGTCATTAGCTGACCACAAGATCCCCACTGAAGGCTGAGAGCCAGCATGTCCAAAGAGGCCCCTCCACAGCACAGAATAAAGGTCAGCAGTTAATGGATTTACTAGATAGATAGATACTTAGAGATAAACAAAAACCCTATTAAACTAACTAACTGTCATACCATTGCAAGGTGTCATTTTAGATTTCGGGCCTGAAGAATTTATTTCGAAGTACCTCATGAAAATGCTCAGAAGGATATACTCTGAAAACAGGTAAAAAAATGTCCAGAAAAATAACCATTTTACATAGAATGCAATGAACTGAATAAATGCATAATCAGAGACCTGGCCAAGCAACCTTGGGTTTGTGAAAGGCGCTATATACTGTAAATGTAGCTTTTAAGAGTGCTAAACTAGTAATTGTTGCTGAACAGTTTTCACCCCTGGGTGTCCAACAAACTATTGACAGTTTCGGATATTCCAGCAAAAAGATTCTTAACTGCCATGCACAGTAAGATTTTCAAGCAGTTTCAAAAGTTATGCGATACTAATTTATATGTGCAAATTGGAAGAAACTGAACTGTGGCAGGGGTGGCATGGGGGTGCAGTGGTTAGCACTGTTGCCTCACACCTCTGGGACCCGGGTTCGAGTCTCCGCCTGGGTCACATGTGTGGAGTTTGCATGTTCTCCCCATGTCGTCGTGGGGTTTCCTCCAGGTACTCCGGTTTCCCCCCACAGTCCAAAAACATGCTGAGGCTAATTGGAGTTGCTAAATTACCCGTAGGTGTGCATGTGTGAGTGAATGGTGTGTGAGTGTGCCCTGCGATGGGCTGGCCCCCCCATTCTGGGTTGTTCCCTGCCTTGTGCCCATTGCTTCCGGGATAGGCTCCGGACCCCCCGCGACCCAGTAGGATAAGCGGTTTGGAAAATGGATGGATGGATTGATGGATGGATGAACTGTTGGAGGTTTTAATAGAAAATATGCTTTAATTAAAAGCCACAATAGCATCCTGTCGAAAGGTAGACCATGAAATATCAAATGTACTACATATATATATATATATATTTGTAAACACAAATATAATCCTTGCCTATTAATAGTGTATTATGGAAATAGTCATTCCTTATTGCTTTTCATCATTGCATGCATCTTCAGTTATCTACCTTTTTCGATCAATACAGTGCTAACAGCAGCGATCCGTCTGTAAAATCAGAGCCCGTGTGCGACACCCACCTGAGCTGCAATAACAAATAGTTCAAACATTTTACTGCCACCTGACATCTAAACAGTGTCAGGGTTCATGACTTACTGGCACCTTGGTAGCACTGATAAGCAACATGGCATTCTTGTTGTGTAATGTCACATTCCATCGATGTTTTTAGTGATACTGTAGCTAGGTCATCACACCCAGCTGAGAGGGGACATTGCTATTTATTTAACATTACAGGAATGACAATAATGCAAAGAAACTTTACACTCCTAATACAATAGTCAATGGCTGGTCTAAGGAAATTGTGAATTTGTAGTTTGCCACACATGTACCTGTTTTGTTACAGATGCAACAGCTACTGTTAACATCGACCGTAAGCAGTGATGTTTTTCAGGAAGGCTCAGTTGGTAGCACTGCATGGGGGTTCCCACTTCCAGGGCTTCCATGGTTTTTACTATATGTTTTTGGTGTTTGTTCTCTCTGTTTAATGTGGGTTTCCCTCATGTCCTCTTTCTTCCTGTAATCCAAAGACATGCAGTTAGGCTGATTAGCATCTCTAAACTGCCTATGGTGTATGAATGAGTGTGAGTGTATGTGTATGTGCCCTGTGACGATCCTGAAGATCATTTAAAAAGAAAAGATTTGTGCCCATACAAAGATTTTGGGATGGTGTTGCTTCTGACAGCATTAATTAATAAATTTAACTATACCATCCATCCATCCATCCATTTTCCAAACCGCTTCCTTCTGGGTCGCGGGGGGTCCGGAGCCTATCCTGGAAGCAATGGGCATGAGGCAGGGAACAACCCAGGATGGGGGGGCCAGCCCATCACAGGGCTTAACTATACCAATATACTTTATGCATAGCAAAACATACTGTATATTGCATAGAATCTGAATCAGAGATATACATGATAAGAAGACAAAATAAGTAGGCATCAACACACGTGTCATCACGTGTATTAAGGCATAAAACGGCCCAGCATCAGTATGACATATTTAGCTTTAGCAGAGGATGTTGTTCGTGGCTGAATATGAAGAGAATGAGTATTTACAGATCAGAATGATTACTTTTCAATGAAAAATTGACTTGTGGCTTATCAGCCATTTTAGACTGCCAAGAGCAATTGTAATGCACTTGTGTGATGAATTGAACTACCGACATTACAAAATGATGGCGTTCCTGTCCATCTTCAAGTACTGGGAATACTTGGAGTTTTTGCAACAGGGACATACCAATGAGAACTGGATGACAGATCAGGGATTTCCCTGCCCATTCCTCAGCTTGTGTCTAGTATTAACCAACTGTCAAGGCAGAATATGAAGTTTCCCTAGTGTGGATGTACAGGCAAACATTACACATTACAATTCAATTTGCAGCAATGTATAGATTTCCTACAGTAACGTTACTAGCGCGGTTGACTATGTACACATTTCAACAAAAGCATAATCAGGAAGTGAAGCTGCTTTTGTGAACAGAAAAGTTTGATTCCATCAACATGCAACTCTGTGATGCCAACATTTTGTTGTAAGAAACCGCAATGTAGCTCATTTTATATACAGACAGACCCACACACAACTAAGCGCAGACTATTAACCTCATTTCACAGAACACACAGCGGAGAAGAATCCCAGTTTAATTGATCTGAAATCGACTCATATTCTTTCTGTCATTGTCTGGCTTGTGGAACTGATTGTATTAACAGCAGCAGTCAGATGTTTCCAGTCAACACATTTTTTGTGTGTTTGTCACATGGGCAGATGTACTACCAAATAAAATTGTCTGGGGTTTCTCTACTTCGGATATTATACAGTCTGCACCTTTTTCCTGTTGTTTGTGGCTCCATTGTCTCTGAAATGGCATTACAAACATAGTATATTCACATTTACATATACACATGATGCTAATTCGCATTACCAATTTAAGTTGGGGATTTAATTTAAGTGGGATTTAATACTTGCACAATGCATATCTGCATATCTCAGTTTTTGCATGGATTTATAAACCCAACTTTTACTATTAGCACAAACATCGAATTTTTGTACGCATGTTTCTTCTTCTGCAGTAATGTACGAATTTTTTATGAATGAGCTTTCCTGATGCATGCGCCCTGGTCTATGGACCTGTAGTGCTTGCGATAGGCTCCAAGGTGCGGCACCACCCTGATTAGGACAAGCGGTAAGAAGGTCATTGGCACAAAAAATACTTGCCCTTTCTTTTGGATTATTGCTAATAACTACTTTTTCAGGAAACATACTGTAAAGTATAAAAATTACAGATAAGATATAGGGGAAAAGTGATGAGTATTTGTTATAAACAGAACCTAGGAATATATACAGTCATTAAAAATAATTACTTATCTTGAATCTGAGTCATTTCTTATTTCATAAATTTATGCGCAGAGTTGCTCAAGGTACTTTAATATAAATAGAAACCAGGATGTTTCGCGGCTTGAAACAAAAAAAGAGACCCCTTATTTTGGAGGTATATGAAGTTAAAATCTTTGTATGGATATCTGTAAGGAAACCATTCAAAAATGTTGAATGTGCCGTGGTTAGTATCGTTGCCTCACGCTGCTGGGACCAGGGTTCAAGTCTTTGCCATGTCTCCATGTGCGTGCCATATGCATGCTCTCCCTGTGTCGTCATGGGGTTTCCTCCAGGTGGTTTAGTTTGCACCCACAGTCCAAAAACATGTGGAAGTTAATTGGAGTTGCCAAACTGCCAATAATTGTGCATGTGTGAGTGCACCCAGCAATAGGTTGGAGCCCCACCCTGCACTGTTCCTTTCCTTATGCCTACAGCCTTAGGCTCAAGAGCCCCTGTGACCCTGAACAGGACAAGTAGATTCAGAAGATGGATGGATTGGTATGCAACCTAATAACTTATAATGTCTGATCTTATTTCAGAGGCATTAGATTTCCAAATCAAAGGGACTAACAAATACTGCTATTAAATAGGTCAGCTTATCTTGAAATCCAATAAAAAGGACACAGTATCCTTTAGTAACCGTTTTGACATTAACAATAACTTGAACTCCAGTGATTCCTATTTGTCACTGGTTTAACCACCAGACAATAGCTCAAAGCTGAGACCCAGAGTGCCTGAAATTTAAATGTGGAGCATGTGAAATGGCAAACTTGAGCTGACTAACAATATAAACTCCTGGGACACTATTGCCTCAGAAAGTGCAAATATTTATTTTGGCTTTTGTCTGGGCTATTGCACATCCGCTACGATAATTGCATTCAAAATGACTGCATGCTTTGCCTTGCACATGCAAAGTGCAGAGTAAGAGAACAGACAAACTGGACTGATGCCACATATGATCCGTTAACGAGATGTCAGTTGCCTGGCTTAGGCAGGTGAGCTGTATGGCAGGAAAGATGAGGTGTAGTAACCAGATAGATTTTTCCATTTTGGCTTCTCACACGCGGTGAGCTTGTGACGTGACTTTACAGACACACAAGCTTATGTCAATCTGCTGGCTGCTGCAATTACTTACAGAAAGGCTGAACCACTGAAGCTAATCTAAACACACCAGTTAAATAGGGAAACTGAGTTAAAACATACAATTTCTAAGATTATTACTCATGCCAGAGTCGATTACATCAGATTGGATTGATCAGAGGTGCTCATAATCTACAGGAACGACTCTGCAAACAGGATGCGTCATGGTAATGATCTCTCCCCAGCTTGTGATTTAAAACAGGGGAGATGAAATCAAACCAGCAAGAGAATTTTTTTTTGGCTTTATCATTTGTTGTCAGAATGGCATAGTGTCGGCTTTCCTAGCTATCAAAACATTCTTTTTTCAAGAAGATTGACTTGGCACTGAAGAACAGAGAAATCCTCTTGGATTTAAAAATTAGAGTTTGGATTTTTTTTTCATTCATTTTAACCTTTATTTAAGAAAACATAAATAAGAGTAAAGAAATAGCTGAGAACTAATTTGATTTAATTACAGGCTGGGCAACACAGGCATTATGTTTTATGAATGTGGGAGACATCCAGTGATGGTTGGTTGATGAAAAAACAACATGAAAATGAAAGCGAACCTGTGGTCTAGGTCACAAAAACCATAGTCATTTTATAACGACCATTTCTTTTTTTATAACATTTACATAGTAATTAGAAATTATAGTGAAACATAAATATAATTAATTAGTCAAGAATTATTAATGGAATTATTTAACATCCAACTTACTGTCCTCATCCTAACATTAATCTTCCAGTGTTCCTAAATTCAGTACTCTAAAGCAAAAAGCATAGACATGAAGCTATAGAGGGATGCTTTGAGTTGTGGAGATACTTGTTCAAGAACCAATTATCCAAGTTTCTTACTTGGGGGTGATCTGAATTCTTGTCTTGAACAACGTTTCTCATTAACCAGTTGAGAATCCAATGATTCTTGCAGGAAGCCACCTGGCAGCTAGTCTCGTCCGGGACTGTCACATAACTTCCATCTTCAGAGCCATTCAGTGCTTAGATTCAATATGCAGATACCACTTATGCGACTTAAAAAAAGAAATAAAAAAAACATACCTGCTGTCAGATCCTGAACCAAAATCTTTTGTTACTGATAACGGTTTAATGAAATATCAGTCTTGTGCTAATAATTATGCTTTTTTCATCAGCTTTAATGTTAATTTTCATTAGTAGCTCTGATAAGACATTCGTTTCTCCAACGGATGATAGATTCCTAAATAATACCTTGATTTCTGTCCTGTGCTTTTGTTTTTTTGACTTATTTCACTAACCATTCTGCTGCCAAAACTTCACATACTGGAGGTAAGACATGTTTAACAAGCTACTTGATACTTAATACATTTCCACTGCGCCAATACAAATGAATATGCATGAATATTACTTGCAGTGATAAACCATTTTTAAAACTGAAGTACAAATTGACTATGTGATAGGTACAATGTGACACTGTGATCAGAAATACGCATGATAACTAATAAAATAATGTACATATTGGCTTATTCAGAACCCCCCCCCATTCTGTTCCTAACAGTGCTCCTCCTTCTCATTGATTCTGATTTAACCCCTCGGTGCATACAGGCACAAGCTAGACAATTTAGAGACACAAATTCAGCTAACTCGTGTTTTTAGACTGTGAGAGGAAATTCACGACACACTGCATAGCAAATGTGCAAACTCCACATATGCAGAGCATCTAGATTCAAACCCTCAATGCTGGAGGTGTTCTCATTTTACTGTTAATTAATACTGTTAATTTGGTTCATATAAAACTGACTGCAGGGAGGAATTTGTGAAAAGACCATTCAAGTAGACACAATCCCAGATCCAAAGCTCTGTTTTATAAGATGAAGGAACATATTTACTTTCAATAAAACATACATATGTTATATTTTCAAGTGATACTATCAACAAGCTTTCCTTAGCAATGACAAATATTTCAGTCCTGCAGAGACATATATACTGTACAGCATAGCAATTCCTTCCTACTCTTATTCTTCCCATTACAGACACAACTCATTCCCCCATTCTTAACTGACAATTACTGTGTTATACTCACACCTGGCTTGGAGCTAAACCACAGACAAATTTTCTGCCAAATCCTGACATACATATTTGAACATATTTTTAATCTATGTAATATGCGTTTAAATTTACCAAAGTAAGCAAAGATTCATTCATCTTCTATTCTGGTCGGAGACACAGAGGGCTTGGATCATATTACAGGCAGCATCACCCATGCAAATGTCCCCGCAATGTGCTAAAACCAGTTACTTTTTAGTTTATGGGGACATTTTTCTGGTCCACATAATATAAACGTATTCTTATGAAAATCTGTGAATGCAGTAAAAAAAAAAAAAAAAACTAAAAAAGCCAAATGGCTTATATTTTGGCTATTTACTGTTAAGGTTCAGACTCGGTAAGGGATCAGGTTGTCTTTAGGTGTATGCATATAGAAATTAATAGAAAGTCTCCTGTCTTGTGCCATTAGTCTGTGGGAGGGGCCTTGGACTTTGAATAGGACACGCGGTTTCAGAAAATGGGTGGATAGATGGAGAGTTCCCACAATGACTGGAATATATGAGCAATGATGTTCATGGTGAATGGTGCACAATGTTTCCTGTCTTCTATCAATGACACATATCTGACGTTCACACTAAAAGTGCTTTCTCCCATTTTCTGTTATTCTTTTACTTCCTATGCATGAGACTTGCCAAAGGACAGTCATGGTCTCTTGTGTTATTCTGCAGAGTGCCAACCACCTTGTTTACCCATAGGGGCTGTCAAAATGGATTTGTTCAGAGATGGGTGATCTGTTTGCAATGGTGGGGGGGGGGGTGACCACCACAGGAATTTTAATTATTGTCCCTATAGTTATTTAATATCATATTACAGTCAGTAAAACACTTCAGAGTCAAGCTATTAGTCTAGTTACAGGATCCATCTGTTCATCTTCCATGACGGCATGATTGTGGACGGTACGAGGAAAGAACATTAAAACGCTGCAGACAGAGAGTGGGGAACAGGGTTCAGACCTGGAGGCTTAAAGCCGCAGTGCCAAAACCTAAGCCTCTTAGAACATCAAACGGCAAAAATATAGTGGGAGTATATCAAGGGTTCAAGAATATATCATTGAAAACATTCACAATAATATCAGCATTAGCATTAACTTTCCTTCATAGTTTTAATCTTGAATAACTCTAGTGAATAACTCTAATGACAAGACAATACAATATATTTAGCAAAAAGCATCTTATCAGAAATTCGAGCTTGTATGATACACAAACTAACTCCATTACTCAATTATGAAGATTTAACAACAAATCAACTATTTTAAGTATTGTAACTACTTTTTTGACAATATAATGAGTGAAAACTTGGAACATAAAGATTAAGGTTAAAGTGATGATACACCATGATGAAACAATGATAACGATCATGTAAACTTTACCTGCTCCCCATAATATAGAACTTTTAAAATATTTTAATTATTTAATTGTCGAGATCATGACCTTCTTCAATTGCATATGTCACAGTTCCAGGGTCCAGAGCAGTAAAACAGGCGCAGGAGTTCCAGATATTGGGTGAAAACCCGGGATTTATTAAAGGGGTAAACACATTCAGGTACACAAAGCACTAGGGAGGTACGATGTCAATGACCAGACTATGGAAAGACTCACAGTAACGCACTTAAATACATCAATTAAACAAGACTAAAGACAGCTGGCAACCAGAAGGATTCCACACGAGGAAAATGAGGGGGCGTGGCACACAGGAGGATCGGAACGATTTGGGCATGACAGTATAACTTTTATTTATTTGTCTGATGAGAATACATCCATCAGTATAGATAGCAAAGTGCCTCTGATTGAGTCGCTTCACCTATCTCTTGGCAGGTGCAGCAGAGAGACTAGGGGGGAAGGGAGGTAAAAAAACACATTAGCCAAAGTTGGGGAGACTAGAGGCAGTGCAGACAGTTAGCTGAATACAACATCTAAGCCCCAGATGTGGTTATGGCAGCATAAGTAGGATGTAGAAACAAATAGGAATGCGGGCATGGGGAGTCCCTGAACATCAGCACTTCAATTCCATAGGGATCTGCTGCTACTGTCACCACACACCTCTCTCGAGGCTTGTCATTCTGCACCTCTGGTCACTTGAAATAGCTGCAGGTCTCTTTGTTCCAGGGTCCTTGTGACAAGTCATATGCACGTTAATGATGCCACACCTGTGCTTCAGCATATTGATTCACCTTGCCACCAACCCACTGGCCCCCCCAAAGTTCAGAAGCCAGGAGAGTGACTCATGATCTGCCTGGAGTTTGACGCCTGTCCCATACAGTTATGAATGGAAATGACACAACACTACCACCTTCAAGATCTCAAGTCAAACAATAGTTGTGTGGACTGCAGGTTTAGCTTGATGTGTTGTATGGATGGTGGTGAAATCCCACAGGAGGATTGGCCAGGCATCACTTAAGTTGGGTGAGTAAACCAGCACATCAGTCAAGTAAACCACACACCAGCTATGTGTTATACCACTGAGTAGTTGCTCCATTAGAGCTTTAAGTTGGTGGGAGCATTGCACAGCCTGTATGCCATCACCCCGAACTGCCACATGCCATACCCCAAGGTGAACACTGTCCTTTCCTTGGTGCACTTTCTTGGACCAGCCCATTGAAACCTTGGCCATTGCAGAAGAGAATTCCAGCTATGCCTTTAGTCTGTGTGCCTCAGATTGCTCCTTTGGACTTAGTTAATACTGATTTCCATCACCATGCGATAAGGATGATGAAGCAGCAACAGATCCTTGGGATCTGGAACACCAGACCTTGTCCGGGAGAGAAATCCTCCCTAGTCCACAAGCTTCAGTCTTAATCACTGATTTGCTCTTGACTCACTGACTATGCTTCCTGTGATGGGATCCCTATGAACTCATAAGGAATTGTCAAATTGTCTAGTGATGTGACAAAATCTGTCTCAAATAAAGGCAGAGCCACAGGAAAGGACAATGCAAAGATAACATGTTACCTCAGAATGGACAGCAATAGACATAAAATCATAACACACGTAATTTTCGTAGATAGACATTGTTGGGAAGTAACTGAATTCATGCAATGGCATTAGGTATTTAGAATACAAAATATGAGCAACTGTATTCTGATACAGTAACAATTTACATAGATGATCATTAGAATAGGGGGGCGGCATGGTGGTGCAGTGGTTAGCACTGTTGCCTCACACCTCTGGGACCCGGGTTCGAGTCTCCGACTGGGTCACATGTGTGCGGAGTTTGCATGTTCTCCCCATGTCGTCGTGGGGTTTCCTCCGGGTACTCCGGTTTCCCCCCCCAGTCCAAAAACATGCTGAGGCTAATTGGAGTTGCTAAAATTGCCCGTAGGTGTGCATGCATGAATGAATGGTGTGTGTGTGCCCTGCGATGGGCTGGCCCCCCATCCTGGGTTGTTCCCTGCCTCGTGCCCATTGATTCCGGGTTAGGCTCCGGACCCCTCGCGACCCAGTAGGATAAGTGGTTTGGAAAATGGATGGATGGATTATTAGAATAGTTATTGAAATTAATGCATTACATGAAGGGATTTATCTCTTTCACATGTTTATTCACTCTCAAATTAAATTAAGGCAATTTGACACATTTCCTAGATGTCTTTGAAATAAAACACACAACTACAAGCCTACATGCAGTTACATTAGTTGCCTGTGCACTCGAGGAAGTCGAGCTGACATGACGCAGCCAGGAGAGGAATGTATTTCTGTCATGGAAATTTAATCATTATTTCATGTTTAAGGAGGACAAAGGTGAGGGAAACATCATTGTGTGGTGTAACCTCTGCTTACCAGGCACTAACTTGCTTTCAGTGTCCAAAGACTCCACTTCCAACCTAAAGAAGCATCTTGAAGCAAGTTCTTTTTTTCTCTTTTTTGGATGGCTAAAGACATCTACAGCTTATTAGTTAGCTTTGCTATCCTAACTCTTTATATTTATAGGTAGCTACCTATCGACAATCTGCTATTTACTAACTATGGCTATTTGAGATGCTATCTAGCTAATGTTACCTCATAGGCTGTAAGATTCATTGCATTCACTTCGTGTAGTATGCAGTACTAGTGGTATTCACATGTAGTGTGGTTCCGAAAATGGTTTACATGTTTAATGTTTATGTATACTGTTTTCACTGTATGCATGCTTGCTCCTGTTGAAATGTGTAACCTAGTGATGCCATTTCGCTAGCAAATTAGTTCCAGAATAATGCTTTATGGCAGTGCTTCCACTGAATGATGAATGGGACCTGTTAAATAGATGGCTGTGGACTTGTCGATTGATTTACGACAGACAATTATTTAAAATCTGTAAGAATAATGAAGCCATCACCAGGGTTTCCAAGTCTCACGGATCTGGTGTGACGCTCACACTTTCAGACTCTCACACCCATGCAAGAAATCTTATGGCAAATATTTGGCGAATTGAAAATTTCACTCCAGCTAGTTAACCAAAGGTGGAAACCCTGCATCACCACCTCTGGGATCTTGTAATATTTAGATGGAAACCCACCGTCACATCAAGCCCCGCCCTGCTGGTCTGATCCCTGCGTTTCCCTTGGGCGTAGCTTCTAATGAGCTACGCCTGAAGCTTGTTAGTCTTACCCCTTGTTCCTGCCCTCATGTTAACCAACCACAGTTGCTTTGCATGTATTCCTCATGTATATTAGCCTCTCTTAGTCCTATGCTAATTTCTGCTTTATAAACATGTGCCTAGTCTTTCTTACTTTTTTGTTTTCTTAGAGGAAGCATTCCAGTGTCATGCAAAGGATATCAGCAAAAAGGACATCATATAATGGTGATTAACGAAGTGCTTCTGCCGCCATACACCAGCTACCATCCAAATGAATGTGAATGCGACGTAATAATTAGAGATGTGCAGCCATTTTCACTAGTAGAGAATGCACTATTCTATTCAATAACCAAAGGAATTACTGGGGGAAAGACACACATGTGCAGGAAAACATTGATGCTGAACATTGAAAGGGGATTTTAACAAATGAAGGAGTTAGTCACCGAAATACTGGCATGTGAAAGAATAAGAAACCGCCACACCTATGACGTCATTGTTGGCAAAATAAGTCAGATTCATGCAGAATTCCACATCCAGGGCAAAGTTTGTGCAACAGTCACAGACAATGGAAGCAATTTTGTCAAATCTTTCAGTGAATATGGAGGTTTATATTTAGAAGACGACATGGATAGCACAGATGGTTTGCTGTTTGCTGATGTTACTGCAGTACTTGACAAGGAACAAGAGCAACAGGAGCAAAACTTTTTTTGCACCCCCACCATCGATGTGCAGCACATACTTTGAATCTTGTTGCCACAACAGAGCTGGATAATGCTGTTACACAGGGAACCTCGCAAAAAATGTACAAGAGTGCCATGGCAAAATGTGCTACCATTTGGAACAAAGCTCATCGCTCGTCAGGTGCTGTTGATGAGATTGAAGACATTGTCAAAATGAAATGTGTTGTAGCTTCTGTGAACAGGTGAAGCTCAGAATATTATGCTATTGAAAAGATAATGTGTCACACTGACGGTCAGCTCATTGAAGTCTGTGACCATCTGAATGTGGCCAAACTGCACACTCAAGAGATAATGTTTCTAAACAGTACGCATCTATTTTGAGACCGCTCACCAACTCAATCAACCTGCTGCTGGGGGAAAAGAACTGCTATTTCGGATACATAATTCCCACCATTCTTAGCCTAAAAGCTACGGTATCTGGAAATTTGACAGAGGTGCAATTCTCAGCTCACTTCCTCTCAGCTATTATCAAGGCCGTTGGCACTCGGTTTGGGGAGATGTTTTCCTCCCATGAGGCAGCATCCACCATCCAAAAGTTCAGACGGTGGTGGCTTGCTGATGAAGAGAGGGGATCCATGAGAAGGATATTGGTCCTAGAGGCTGATCTTCATCACACAGAGCCATCTGATGGTGCCAGCACCAATGGACAATGAGAAGTTGGCTAGAAGATGACCACAACTTCTTCGTGTTTGATTCAGATTCAGAATACTTTACTAATCCCTGAGGAAATTATGTGGTTACAGATGCTCCTGGACAGTAAGAAAATAATTAACAAGTTAAAATACCAATAACAAATAATACAAATATTACAATACCAAAATTACAAATGGCTCTAATACAAGGAACTCAATATACAAACAACATATATTATATAAATATGTTATATATATTATACATATTATTTATTATGTATATCATATAAACAATATAGAAGCAATATCCTAATAAATTACAAATATTACAATACCTAAATTACAAAGTGGTCCACCGGGGTTACATGTGTGTGGAGTTTGCATGTTCTCCCCATGTCGTCGTGGGGTTTCCTCCGGGTACTCCGGTTTCCCCTCACAGTCCAAAAACATGCTGAGGCTAATTGGAATTGCTGAATTGCCCATAGGTGAGCATGTGAGAGTGAATGGTGTGTGAGTGTGCCCTGCGATGGGCTGGCCCCCCATCCTGGGTTGTTCCCTGCCTTGTGCCCATTGCTTCCAGGATAGGCTCCAGACCCCCCGCGACCCAGTAGGACAAGCGGTTTGGAAAATGGATGGATATATTATATAAATAATATACAAATAATATCCTAATAATGCACAGCTGACGAGTTCCACAGCAGAGGATGAGGTACAGTGGTATCTCCAAGATTCAGACCAGACATTGGCTTCATTAAAGGTATATCCAATGATCAGAGCCCTCTTTTTAAAATACAACACCACACTGCCATCAAGTCCTCTTGTTGAGCGGCTTTGAGGACTTTATTTTCACCCCAGACTGTAACCGAATGTGGCTGCGATTCCTGAACCAATGCATTGCCGACTACGGCACCCTGAGGAAGTTTCACTCAGGGAAATACTATGATGTTACCCAAAATCTCTAATGAGTAGTACACAAGCACACAGGTTCAGTCAACCGAAGTGGCCAGAGACGTGAATTGATTAAATTATATTATTACATTTAAAACGAGAATAATAATCCTACACTGAACACAAAATATATAAAGCATCAAGCTGAGGCACCAATGTTGCAGACTAAGAAAGGTAAAGGGCATCAACCGAGAGATGGACAAGGAGCTCAGCACAGGCGGGACCTCCATGAACACTCTGGTGATCACACGCACACAGACAAGCACACATATACTCCATTTTTCTTTTGCTTTTGTACCAAACAAATCGTTCAACATCTTTAGTGTTTACATACTCTTACAGTCTTTCCTACAGCAAAAGTTATTATATATTCAGGGATATTTTAATACATTCAGCCAGATGTGACAGTAGAAGAACAGAACAGAATTGTCTTTTTGATTACCACATTCATACTCTTGGAAAATGTAAGACAATGTTGAAGTAATCCAAAGTATTTAGAATACGTTACTCACATTGAGTAATCTACACTACAACTAATACATTACAAATGACATTTTAGGGCATGCATTTTGGATTACGTTTTAAAAGTAACCCTCCCAACGCTGTAGACATGTGTATGTTCAGCACCAGTCCATTTCTGCTAACACTGGCCAATCATATCAATTTATGTAAATGTGCAAAACTACATTTTCCTCAGGAATGATTGTATACATGGACAAGCCGTGTTCTAATTTTCCAACCTGACAACTGAGTATGTCTGTCACATGGTTATGTTCTTACAGCCAAGCCTGTTTTAATGTAGAGAAATGTGGAAATTCTTGGGCCTCAAACCTTCTGCACAGGCAATTATTGCCTGAACTTCAAAGTCTTTTGCTACAACATTACCATTCCTCTCAGTATGTGGTCAGTTAAGGACCGTCTATTTGGCCCATGGGTCTCATTTATCAAACATAAATTTCATCATGAAAGAATGCTACACATGACAACATAAAGTTGCAAACTTTATAGATACAAAAAAAATGTATCTATCAAACATGGAGTACTCATATATGTATAGAATTTCTCCTTACTTAATAAAAGCTATCTTTAAATGTGCATAGAAACACAAGTCTGAGATCCTGCCCAGCTGCCCCCACAAATAACCAAAGGTTATTTGCAAATGGGCTACATACTCATATAAAATACAAATCAAGTTTTTCTGGTTATAGAGCAATAGCGACTGTAAAAAAATTGCTATCCAAGAAGATAATTTTCAATAGATGCAGGTCAAACAAGAAAAGTGTGAAAAGTACATTTCCACTACAATTAATTGTGTCAGCACGGTATTAGAATGCATGGTATAACCATTCCATTGATAAAAGTAGCTTCATTAACCCTCAATTTATTGCTCGGATCTACAGTACTGCTGTAAGCTGTACTGTTTCGCATTTGAGAAATAAACTTTGATTTGACATGAGGTGCCCTTATCCCACTGCCAGTGCAGTCGACTGCCCCGATTACATTAGGAAAAGTGGACATGGCTGAAAGTTAGTTTTTATGTTTGCCTGTTCACTCGCAGCATAGGGAAACACACATTTAATGCAAAACAGACCAAATGAAAAGACAACAAACAGTGCAAACTAGGGATGTAACTGTCGTGCCAAGTGGGGACGGAGCGGTAACAGAAAATTAGAGGTCCAGGGAATCGGGGGGGGGGGAGAATGCATCCACGAGCAACAACTAAACAAAGGACTGACGCCAATGACCGGACTAGAAAAAACATACCTAAAGCAGACTTAAATACATTGAACTAATGACAGCAACAATAAACAGCTGGTGAACACAGGGAATCCACACGAGGTTAACGAGGGGGCGTGGCAGATGATCGGGGCAGGACAGTAACGATACAATCAACTCACGATTTCTTACGATTCACGATTTTGAGTTCACAATACGATTTTCTCACGTTTTTTTTTTTTGGCAGAATGAGCTGCAGCCAAATCTATTCAAAAACATTCCTTTATTTATGTTTATAATCTGTGCAAAACATGTCCTCTTATTAACAGTGCAGCTGAAATTGAATAAAATAAGTAAATAAAAAAATCTTCCAGCATGACAAAATTATTACCTGAACAATTAAGTTTGTGGTTGTGAAATCTGAAGAAGAAGTTCTGAAGAACTTCCTTTATGAAGTAAAGGAGTTGAGGGCACATCATAAGTGCTGCAGATTGGAGAACATCTTATTCTGGTGTGGTAGCACAAACCCGAGTTCCCCCAGCTGGAAGAGTAACGCAGCCCCTAATTTGTGTAGAACAGAACAACAAATTTAAGATTAAATTTTCATTGTTACTTTGCTGGATTAGAGAGCATACGTAAAATGATATATGTAGACTTAGTGTTAATGAATTATATTACTGAATCAGTATAGGGTAAGAATACATAATACATATAGTCTTAAAATTGATGAAGAAATGGATGGTACACCAATGTTGTCATCACTAGACACTCCCCTTTTCATCAGCAAAAGAAGAAAAACATGCATGAGCAATTGCTTCCCTCTTTTTCCTTTCGCAGCTTCTTCCCAGCACAGGCTTCATGCCTGGTCAGGGAGGCAGGTCACCCCCTAATTAGAGTAACAATCATTCAGCAGCTGTGACCCCTTAGCACATGTCGGGCCAGCAATGAGGAAGCCTCAGTTACTGCCTGTGTGATGCTGATCACCTTTTGCTGGTGCTTGACCGCATCCACACTGAGCCATTGTGTTCCTTGGTGATCAGATGTAATAAACAGACACCACATCTGACATTTATGTTTATCTTCAGTGATACATAACTGAACCTGGTAACACTTGCTATTAAGCTTTCATTCATAATGCCTTCACCATGCATTACAAAGCATCTATAATGGATTTTTATGGTCGGTATAAGAATTAATAAAGGTCATCCCAAAGGCTTTCCGTGGATCCGTCCATGGATCCCCGATAATATAGCACCTTCTATTGACAGTCATAAGGCATTTTAGGGTTGATTACAATACTTTGTAATTCCATCATCACAACAGCTTAAAATCATTTTACCAATTGTACATACAGTAACACATTATAAAATGTTTAAATAAAATTTTTGTTATCAAAAAGCATGAAGACTGTTATTATGTTTCATAATGAATTTATAGCTTCAAGTAAAGTAAGGAGGGGCGGGCGGCATGGTGGTGCAGTGGGCTGGCCCCCCATCCTGGTTGTTCCCTGCCTTGTGCCCATTGATTCCGGGATAGGCTCCGGACCCCCCGCGACCCAATAGGATAAGCGGTTTGGAAAATGGATGGACGGAAGTAAAGTAAGGATGCATTCCTGTCTGTAATGTGTTTATAGCTAACTATATGTTTGAAACAGGTTTCAGTGAATTATAAATGCATGGGGAATGTAAAATACAAACGTATTATATGCTTCAAGTTAAGACAGCAAGAAAAACTGCTGCTGTCATTGCTGTTTTGTTGTATTTTGACCATATTATGTTCAAATAAAATAACTCATGTGTCACAGGCCCCAATCACACTTATATGAATCTTGGGTGATCAGATCACAAGCAGAAAGCACTTAATACAGGTGTATATGACCACCAAGATGCATTCTGATCCGATTACATAAACCACTTCCTGAGGTGGTCTGGGACGCACTTGATCAAATATATTTTTTTGTGTAAACACACATTATCACTGCCCGATCCAAACCACCTGCCCGATTTTTACCTCACACATCTGTGCATGTACAGCATTACTCTTCATGGCATATTTCACGGCAGTTTCCAATTTATACCACTTTGTTTTATTTTCGCAACCCAACTTGGGGTACATTTCCAAAAAGCATCTGTTAGTAACCAATATAGCTGGAACTGTTCAGCTGCCTGGTTCCAATTCAGTTACTAAAGCTATAATCAAATATCATTTGTGAAATGTACCCCTGATCCACTTAATATTTCTTTACACATTCAGGTTCAGTTTATTGACTGTTTCGGTAGAATGATTTAGGAGAATGAGCTGTTGTGATGATTTGGAGCTTATGAAGTATTATAATCAATGCTATAATGCCTTATTACTGTCAATAGATGATGCTGTAATGCCTTGTTAATTTTTGTGTGGACTGCAATAATGCATTATAGGTGCTTTGCAGTGCATTATGAAAGTATCCATAATGCTTTATAAATTATAGCTTCATAGAAAGTGTTACTCCAAAATCCATTGAAGCTGAATTTAAATGATTCTGTTCATCAAGACAAGTCAGATAATACACAGATAGCAAGAGCAATAAAAGAAGATGGAAACCAAATCTCACATTAATCTAAACAACAGTTGCATTGGCAAATGGTTCCTTTCTGCGCCAGGTCCACAATTTCCCTTCTCAGTTCCAAGGTACCACACATGGATAGGATTAGCCTGCTAAGTGCATAAAATTGTGTTTAAAGCCTCAGATCATTTTATCATTGGAAGTTCTCTGATCCAGTACTATATCAGTAATTATCATTTAATAAGTACCACTAATAATTAGCGCATACAGTCCATTCACCTTATAAGTGTGTAAAAGCACCCCTAGAGTTGCTGAAAGGAAACTTGGTATATAAGGATAGCTCCCACTGGCAGTCAGTAGTCCTAAACTTCTTACTTAGTGTGTCTATGGGATTCTTTGCTCTACTAATGCTTTGCTTTACACCTAATAGCATTAACAGTGTAAGCCTGTGCTGTGGTAAATTTGAGAGACAAAAGTAAAGAAGGCTTATCTATGCTTAGCTGAACAGCACATACAGTAGAACACATCACCACTGCAGTCAATCCAGGTTATTTAGAAATTCTGAATGCCTTAGACTGTTATAGGATCAGACATGGAATAGTGCAACTAACAGCAGAGGCTGCCCCTCAAGTCAAGCTTCTTTCTAGTCTTGGGCTAAATTAGGTATCATCTACAAGTGGCTCAAATCATAGATAAAATATCCCTTGCTTAGGAACAAATCAGGGAACTGTTCCAAGACCTTAAGATTGTACTGGATGATATGTGCAGGGAAAAATAATATTTGAGGGATGTAAGTGGCAGAGTGTCCTCAGAAAGAAAAGGCCTAAGACGTATCACTGACACCCAGATAACTGAACTTGGAAGATTGAAAGCTTTACACCCTAAGTGTAACAGAGCTGGAAAAGTTGAGTGTTAAAAATGCAACAACAGAACTGGCCCAAGCCCCAAAATATCTATTGGTATAATGGGTACCATTGATTAAATGTTTAACACCCTGTCAGTTTGCTGCAGTTTATCATACTGTATAGCAAATTTTTATATACTGGACCATATTTATTGTGTCTTTTAGCCATAATTGTTCTCTACCTTCCTATATAAGAATATGGACCCAGTTTGCAAAATTATGGCAAACAAGGAACAGGTGTCAGACATAAATTATAACAGTACAAGGTAAACAGTCAACAGGTGGACGGACAATCTGATTTTAGTTTAACTTCTGGGCAGATACAAAATGTCAGTGGGGTTTTTCAGTTCAACTCAGGCACAGACACCAACTCTCTCTGAATCAGTGCGTTTACATGCACACACTAAGAAAATTGAATTATTATGTTACTCTGACTAAAACCGAACTTTTAAAACACATCAGTCTGACTGAAATCCCATTAAATCGAATTTCTCCAACTAGTCGGACTATGACACCAAGATAATGCAATTGGGGGTTGATTTACTCCTGCATGTATGCATTCCATTGGATTCAAACTGGCCTAAGCACTCTGTGTATGCTCCACAGTGCCCTCCCCCCCCCCCCCCCCGACATTGACCTGGAAGTAACAGAAGACGCAGGTGCACAGATGCTACATCGAGCAAACCAGAACACATGCTGCACGTACAAAATGTGCAACGCTGTGAAGCTGCCCAATTCACCACTCAACTAAAGGGCGCTTCTCCACCGCACCAGGTACTGTACTTTAGGTACTTCAAGAAGGTACCAAAAGTATAGTACTTGATGGTGTTGGTTTTCCACTGGTGTAAAAACTAGTACCGGTACTGAATGATATCACAACATGAGGCAGGGTATTTTGTACTGGATTTGAAAAATGACTGTAGTAGGACTGGACACCATGCGATATTAATACCGACATAGCATGTTATACACATCCAATTCTTATCGCTAGTCAGCTAGATTAAGATCAGGGTTTTCTTACCTTCAGTTTTGTATGCATATTATAGCGGGGAGTTTAAGTCTCACGAAAATATTTTTATTCTGTCATAGGAACTAAAACTTTGCAAGTTTTCTAATTTTATTCACTATTCATTTTTCAAGATTATCTAGTATGTTTTAAAAATAAGTTTACCTTCGCTCCTTTTGCATAAGTGCTGCATATGTTCTTAGAGACAATCATGGTCATTTTCATTCTTGCTGTTTAAGTGGACAAGGCCTAATAGCATCATAACCTAATCAACAGGCCCCACATAAAGAACTTACTAACAGGGGATGGGACTAGGAACATCTATCCATCTATCTTCCAGTCACTTATCACTTATGGACAGCCAGTACTGCCTAACAACCATCTTTCCAATTACATAACATTTTGTTTTAAGACTGACACTATTTTATGACGCTATTATATCACACAGACCATTCATATAAAACAACACAAGTATGTACACCATATCTAGTCCTGTGACATAAAATTTCTACACATTTAAGCATTCTGCATGGGCATTATATGACGTGAGTCTTGGAAAAAGAGGTAAGAGGAGAGGGAGGAATAGAATGGTAGAATTCTTAATCAGAAACTCAGTGAAAATGGCCTTCTGTGCCACTGCTCACTCACTGGGACTTCTGATAGGTCTGATAGACATGCCAGAGTAATTTTGTGAGTCCGGCCTCATCTAAGCCAACTTGGCAGTTCTCCTTGAGGTGAGATACGATTCAAGCTCAAATGGGTACAGGGTCACAGTCCCTGTTAGAGTCAGCAGCCTTACAGCTGCCAGCTTTCTAAATGACACCTGGCATCCGTGTGACCCTCAGAACTGGATAAAGGGAGTACTGGCTATACTTAGTGTTACAATGTTCCATAAAATATTCAAGCATATTTATTATCTCAACTCAATTTATTTTTATATATAGTGCCTTTCGTAACGGTTGCCTCAGGTCACTTGAGAAGAGTGTGCGGCAATCAATTACTACTTCACTTCTATGCAATAGTGTATAAAACATGGAAAAGACGAGAAGGAAAGACAAGAGAGGAGAGGAACTAAAAACTCCTAAGTATGGAGAAAAAAAAATCTCTGGGGGTCCAGGGTTGACTGACTACCAATGCTTAATCTGTAAATCAAAAGGTGTGGGAACGCGAAGAGATTATGAGAGCAGAGGGATAACAAGGCAGGCGCTGGTCCCAGAACGTGTACAAAACACAGTGCTGATCACATGTGAAATTGCATGAAAATTGCTCTGTAAATTAAAATATCTATTTTTTTTTATTTTCTGTTATTGATTTTTTTTTCTCACCAGAGAAGTGGCAGATCCTTGCGAAAAGGCGCCGGCACACATGCAGTCAGAGGCAGAGAGGTCATGGAACACGTGCGGGCAGGATCTGGCACAAATTAATCTGACTACCCAACCCCCCCGTGCATGGCAGCATTTTAGAATACAAAGAAAAAAGAGCCTGCTTGAATAAATGCAAGGTGTAAATTGTAGCATTAATCATCAGTGGCCCAGTTGTACATGCAGGTCTGTGTAAACCAGTATATCATGCTGAACCCACAATCTCACATTTTGTAAGCTGCATGCATAACATCAGACTCTCAATGGACTGACCCAGCACTCCGGCTCAGAACAGGCTTCAACCCGGACATTATCCGGACATGTGGGGAGGAAAAAAAAGGAAATGCGTGGTCAGAACAGACACAAACACAGTGATGGACAAACACATTAGACCATAAGGGCATCTTCAGCAGCACTGGCAGCCATAGTAACCAGCCATGTGTTATGTTTGAAGGTGTGTTTAAGGGAGACTAAAGTAATACATCTTTCAACAGACTAATTCAGCATCCCAAACCTGAACTGCCGCACTGGTCTATCATATTATATGTGAGATGACGAGACTTTTGATTTGTGATCTGAACATATGATGTGGCTAGTAACCACGGACCAGTTATCTTATAAAGGCAGGTGCGTGAACTTTGAGTGCCTTATACACTGCCCGACCAAAAAAAGGTCACCATTTGAATTTATATCAGTGAATACTTAAGAGCCAATGACTGGATCATTTTTACTGCTCTGCAATGTTATGCAGCAATAAAGTAAAGTCAGCTGACTACCTGAATCTACCGAATGGCCAAGTTACACCTCCATCTACCAGCAATGGATTCTATCTTCCCTGTTGGCATGGGCATATTCAGGACAAGAATGCCAAGATTCATTGGGTTCGAATTGTCAAACAGTGGCTCAAGGAGCATGAGGAATCATTTTCACGCATGACTTGGTCACCACAGAGTTGTGACCTTAACCTCATTGAAGGTCTTTGGGATGTGCTGAAGGAGGCTCTATGCAGTGGTTCAACTCACTTGTCAATACAGGATCTCGGTGAGAAATGAATGCAAATCCGGATGAAAATAAATGGTGAGATGCTGCATATGCTTGTGGAAACAATGCCATGACAAATGTGTGCCATTATCAGAGCTAAAGGCCGTCCAACGAAAAATTGAAATGGAGACTTTTTTTTGGTCGGGCTGTGTATGTAGGTAGAAGAACTGTGAAGTCAGTCTTAAATTTCCAGGAATGCAGTGCAGGAAACTGAAAGCAGGGGTTATATGTTTGTACATCGTGCTCCTAATGATGATAATAATAAATGATAATATCCATCCATCTTCCAAACCACTTATCCTACTGGGTCACGGGGGGGTCCGGAGCCTATCCCGGAAGCAATGGGCACAAGGCAGGGAACAACCCAGGATGGGGGGCCAGCCCATCGCAGGGCACACTCACACACCATTCACGCACACATGCACACCTACAGTACGAGCAATTCAGCAACTCCAATTAGCCTCAGCATGTTTTTGGACTGTGGGGGGAAACCGGAGTACCCGGAGGAAACCCCACGACGACATGGGAAGAACGTGCAAATTCCGCACACATGTGACCCAGGCGGAGACTATATATATATATATATATATATATATATATATATATATATATATATATATATATATATATATATATATACTGAACAAAAATATAAACGCAACACTCTTGTTTCTGCTCCCATTTTTCATGAGATGGACTTAAAGACCTACAATTCATTCCAGATACACAATATTACCATTTCTCTCAAACATTTCTCACAAATCAGTCTAAATGTGTGATAGTGAGCACTTCTGCTTTGCTGAGATAATCCATCCCACCTCACAGGTGTGCCACATCAAGATGCTGATCTGACATCATGGGTAGTGCACAGGTGTACCTTATACTGCCCACAATAAAAGGCCACCCTGGAATGTGCAGTTTTTTGCTTTATTGGGGGTCTGGGGACTCAGAACCGGTCAGTATCTGGTGTGACCACCATTTGCCTCATGCAATGCAACACATCTTCTTCGCATAGAGTTTATCAGATTGTCAATTGTGGCCTGTGGAATGTTGGTCCACTCCTCTTCAATTGCTGTGTGAAGTTGTTGGATATTAGTGGGAACTGGTACACGCTGTCGTATACGCCGGTCAAGCACATCCCAAACATGCTCAACGGGTGACATGTCCGGTGAGTATGCTGGCCATGCAAGAACTGGGACATTTTCAGCTTCCAAGAACTGTGTACAGATCCTTGCAACATGGGGCCGTGCATTATCTGTCTGAGTGGCTGGTCTCAGACGATCTTGGAGGTGAACCTGCTGGATGTGGAGGTCCTGGGCTGGTGTGGTTACACGTGGTCTGCGGTTGTGAGGCCGGTTGGATGTACTGCCATATTCTCTGAAACGCCTTTGGAGACGGCTTATGGTTGAGAAATGAACATTCAATGCACGAGCAACAGATCTGGTTGACATTCCTGCTGTCAGCATGCCAATTGCACGCTCCCTCAATGCTTGTGGCATCTGTGGCATTTTGCTGTGAGACAAAACTGCACATTCCAGGGTGGCCTTTTATTGTGGGCAGTATAAGGTACACCTGTGCACTACCCATGATGTCAGATCAGCATCTTGATGTGGCACACCTGTGAGGTGGGATGGATTATCTCAGCAAAGCAGAAGTGCTCACTATCACACATTTAGACTGATTTGTGAGAAATGTTTGAGAGAAATGGTAATATTGTGTATCTGGAATGAATTGTAGATCTTTAAGTCCATCTCATGAAAAATGGGAGCAAAAACAAAAGTGTTGCGTTTATATTTTTGTTCAGTGTATATATATATATTGTATATTGAGTTCTTTGTACTAATAGACCACCTTGTAATTTAGGTATTGTAATATTTGTAATTTATTAGGATATTGCTTCTATATTGTTTATATAATATACATAATATATAATATGTATAATATATATAACATATTTATATAATATATATTGTTTGTATATTGAGTTCCTTGTATTAGAGCCATTTGTAATTTTGGTATTGTAATATTTGTATTATTTGTTATTGGTATTTTAACTTGTTAATTATTTTCTTACTGTCCAGGAGCATCTGTAACCACATAATTTCCTCAGGGATTAGTAAAGTATTCTGAATCTGAATCAAACAAGAAGAAGTTGTAGTAATTTTCTAGCTCACTTCTCATTGTCCATTGGTGCTGGCACCATCAGATGGCTCTGTGTGAGGAAGATCAGCCTCTAGGACCAATATCCTTCTCATGGACCCCCTGTCTTCATCAGCAAGCCACCACCGTCGGAACTTTTGGATGGTGGATGCTGCCTCATGGGAGGAAAACATCTCCCCAAACCGAGTGCCAATGGCCTTGATGACACATGTGACCCAGGCAGAGACTCGAACCCGGGTCCCAGACGTGTGAGGCAACAGTGCTAACCACTGCACCACCATGCCAACCCCTAAATGGTAATAAATAAATAATAATAAATGATAGTTCTATTGCTGCATTCTGAATACACTGCAAGGTGCTTAATAGATTATTAGAGAATTCTAACCTACTGCATGCAAAAACATGTATTTGTTTTTAATTGTCTTGAATAGTGAGAAAATGGTGTAGTTTGGCAATGCTCGGTAACTGCACACCTTTGATACTGCATCAATGAGATTTAAGCAAGAGGCTTGTATCCAAGAAGATGCCAAGGTTACAAACTGAGCTGTTGAGGACAAGGGCTTAGACTTGATTTCAACAGTCATGGGGACCAAATCAGCTGCAATCCTCCCATGGTCCTAAACACAGATGGAACTCCTACAAAACTGGTAAGGATGTGTCACTACCATCTGTAGCCAAATATATGCCCTTGGTTGAGGCTTGGTTGAAAATTGTACATACAATGACAAAGGGCAACAAAACTGGAACTGTAGCTGAGAGTGAAAAGTGAAGCCTGCAGCTGTCATCTTGTATATTCATATCTGTCATCTGAACTTTTTCCATGGATCTTCATACAGGTGAATAATTTCAAAACTGTGGGGTGTGAAATGATTTTCTGAGTACTCTTTAATGAAGTTTATAATGATTGTTGGTCGCTAGCTATCCCTATACATATACGCGCATTTGCAGGTGATAAGCCATTCATTCTAGATGTTGTACAAGTTGGTGCATGTGGAACAAGTAGAGCTCAGATGGCCAGACCAAATGTTAGGGCCGTCTGGGGAACTCAGTGCAGTCTTTCCAACATCATCAAATCTAGTTTCTACGGAGATCACTAAGGTTAGAGTAATAAGCTGAACAAGCTCTATATAGGGCCTGCTTATATTGTTGCAGGCAAACAGACCATGCTAATTTGAGCACCTCTTACCCCATAGACTTCCATTTGTGATCTAATCTGTGGCACTTCTGCTTGGGGGAATGTTTGTAATCATTAAATCATGGGGATTTCTGGTGGTTATGAATATACATGCTTCTTCAAAGGCATGCTTTCATCCAGTACCCAAATAACCACTGTATTAAAGTTTTCTGTGACCTCACTGAAATTTATACTAGAAATGAAGTTTACATTACTTACTGCATTCATAAATCACAGTGAATTTCTCTCGTTTAGGTGACGTCTCATAATATTATTCTCTGCCATAAATGATGGTGGCTGAATCACGAATGTGATTTGAAAATGGCTATAGAGGCACCTATCTAATGGAGAGCAGATTCATGATGGGCTTCCGTTCTGTGAGTGAGTCTGGTCCAGTGAATGATATGCTGGTAATATAAGAAGAGATAAACTTTTGCTGAAAGCGTCAGTCTCTGTGTTAACATGTATGTATTTTCATATTCTCTAAATTAATGACTGTGTTAGACAGAAATTACTCAAATTCGGTTAGGAATGATGTGTATGGTCCAGGGGATCTGTGTACTATCAGAAAGCATACTGCCAATTCAGATGCCATTTGAAGTGGCATTTCTTCGAATTGCTTGTGGTTTTTGGTTCGATTTTTATTTAAAAAATGGCTGCCTCACAACACTCAACACCAAGCACAGAGAGATTTCGGTAAGAAACTAAAACCATTTCGTAATATTTCAAATAATGGAAATGTGTCTGTGGGTCTGGGCCAGATTTCTGTTAATAGGCACACATCCGAGTCAATGTCAAGCACTGTGTCAAAAAACAAGAAGTGTTTTGTTTCCTAGACAGTGTGCTATGTTGGGTTTATGTTACGTTTGATTTAATCTTAACAGTAGAATTGATATCAGCACTGGAGCCTCTAGTGTAACTTCAGGTTCAAGTGTTGGTCTAGAAACAATTACTATAGTAATACTTACTCTTTCTAGACTCATTGACTATGTTTCTGAATACTTGTTTGATTTAGGTATTTTGTGTCATTTAATACCCGAATCGGCTAAAGAAAAGCCAGGCTGTTCGTAATAATGCTCCCAATCATAAACAAAGACTATGCTTACCGATGCACACATTGCCTCTAACCCTATCTGACTGTAACCCAGACCTTGCATGTGCATGCATCTGGTGCAAGTGCTGAACTGGACTGTCTCTACACACCATTAGCAGGATTGGTCCTTTCCCTTCCGCGCCACCATATGCACAAACAATACTTATCCATAGTAATGCAGAACCGAGATTCATTGCATGAAGATGGTACGACGCAACTCATCATCAGTCCATGCCTCCCGGTTACGACACCAGTCCGAACGCAGCCGTCTCCTCGCTGTTAACAGGTGAACCCATAGTCCAGCTGATGCCAGTCGTCGAGACACGGTGCAGGATGACACAGGGTGTTGTAGAGAACTTAATACCTGTGTCTGGATGGCAGGCGCAGATGTCATGGGGTTCTGCAATGCTTGGCGCACAATAGAACGATCATCCCTTGGTGTGGTCTCTCTTGGGGGACCCCAAGGGGGTGTCCTTATATGCACATTGGTTCCAACATTGGGCAACTGTGAGATCTGCATGTCCCACATTATGTATTTATTTATGTTTTAATCTTTATTTAACCAGGAAACTCCCTTTGAGATTTAAAAACCTCTTTTTGAAGGGGAGTCCTGGCCAAGATAGGAAGCGGGTAAAAATACAAAACACAGTTTTGCTGGGCAATTGCACAATACACCCACCCGGCCTCATTGAAACCCACAATGTGACCCCTATCAAACTCCGTCAAGTGCTAGTAATGCTGTCTAATGCGTCTATGAGGCATCCTCTGGGTCTGGCGACTAGACATGCCAGCTCCTTGCAAATCAAATCATTTACATACCTATTGCTGGAGTGCATGTGCACCAAAATTCATCCAAATAGGACCATTACCTCTGGGCCCATTACCTCTGGGACCATTACCTCTTTTGTCACTGAGTATTTATGTGTGACATTGCAAACAACCAGAAGTTTTAAGTAAAAAAAATCATTTCAAGCAGCAGTAACTTGAAACCCAAATTATAGTTTAAAAAAAGCTGTTCTGAGTTAAAACATTCCTTGACAAGAATCACTGGGAGCTTTTCAAGCTTTTTAGGGCCACATTTGCAAACATTTCTATTTAGTATCACTTTGGTATATAGCCAGTGACTACAAGTGCATTTAATAACAAAATGGCAAGAACAGAACTGTATAAGTCAAAAGATTTACTTAATAAAATGATAATGTCTGTGTGGAACATATGTGCTGTTTGTAAATGTTTGTCGTTATACAGACAATACATTTTTCCAGAATTAAACAAACATCCCAAGACTTTCTGTGATCATTGCACATTATATGTTATATGTTGAAGATGTTTGCAATGGTATGTGGAATCCATGACACTGAACCAAAAGCACAGGGAATCTCCAGTCAAAAACTAATATTACTAATGCATAAGTTGTAAATTAGGTAAATTAGGGAAAAATAATGATCATGCATTTTAACATCAAAGAAAGGTAACTGTAATGTAACGCATTATAATTGTTAAAAACAGAAAATATAGCTTTTATATAAAATACCAAAAACTATTTGAGATTCATAGTAAACATTCATTTGAAATGTAAAATAATTTATTATTTTCACACTTTACAACTGAATGTCCTTTAGTTCGCCATTGTGGATTACACTTCATTTCTAAAGAATTGGTTTGTCTTAAAACACCTTAAATCCTGAGGGCCACGATGGAAACAAATATTTTTTAAAAGAGTCCATGTGATGTTTGCCTGACTACTTTAATCTCAAAAGGAGAGATTTCTATTTAGATATTCTTGTGCTACACATAGTGTACCACAGCACAGAAACTGTAATTTCAATGTGCCCTTGAAGTCATATATACTGTGCAATTATGGAATTATTTCTTTATATTTTGTTCCACTTCTCCCATCATCCTCCACGATTATTGTGATCATGCACAGATGCCGAGGACACAAGGAGTCAATTCATGGGCACTAGTAACATGGTGACAGCATGCGGATGTTTGCATAGCTGTGTGAACAAAGACTAAATTCACTTGTCACCTTTAGAGCCCCTCGCTGCCAACACAGCAAAAGAATTTCCATACATAAACAAGAGAGCTTGGCAACTAAGCCATGGCATTCACACATTCCCAAACACACATGCAACATGCACCCACACAGTCACACAGCAAGACACACAAATACAGCTTTGAATGGACAAATGTTTTTTTGCATAATCTATATATTATAGTTTACAGCAGTAATACTGTATGCAATATACGACGATTACTTTATTCATTATTGTTACTTTAAATATTTATTAAAGGTGTTAAATTCATGACTTGAACAGTTCTTATACCTTATGTAAAAATATTAGAAAATACTCAAAGCATGCATTGTTGCAGAAGAAACTGAGTCATTGTAGTTAATGTATGAAACTACATGATAACAGCAGATCTTCAGGGTGTTTATTTTCAGATGCTGATGCAAAAGGGATTTATTTTAAAATTACCATTTATGCCGTTTAGTATTTAAATATTTAAATAATAATCAGTATGACATATTTAAATAACTTTTAGGTTAGACTAGTTCTAAAATATAAAATTTAGAGTAGATGTTAATGTAATCACAGATTTTTATTATTATCATCTTCAATGGAAATATAAGAATTTAATGATTTGATACTGATTATTGTCAGTTAATTTAGAATGTTTTTCCCGCTCTATAAACCTTAGAATAGCATTGCTTGAAGTTCATGCTCAAATGTAGAAGAGTTATTTTTCAAATAATTCATGATTTAAATGTATGAACATAGGGAAGCAAACATATGCAAAATGTGGGGTTTTTTCAGAAAAAAATGGATTCTGAAATGTATACACACATTTATCAAAGCCAAGCTCTCAAAACTATCAACACGGTTCTAAAATTGGTGATCTCATCATCAAACATCCTGTACACAATAAAACACTCACTTATGAGCTACCACAGAAATTCAAATAGATGCATCAATATTGCATACGTATGAAGAGCTTCTATCGTAGAAACACAGCTGTGAGAAATGCAAAATGCCATCATTATAACTGTATTGCATTTCTTACTTACGGAAGATCTGTTTATAGGCTGTATAGAAAATTAAAACAGGATATAATTACAAGTAATCTATAAAATAGCTGTAAATAATGATTCACTCAGCAATTACATCTATGGCTTTCAACTGTACAGGAAGTATTGAAACTAAAACTTTTCTCACCATATTTATCAGTGGGTTCACAGTCCAGGCAGTGTGTTATGAAGCAGCCAGTATTTTGGACCCATCCCAAGTGCATCCATGTATCTCCCTGCAAAGTGTGTCAGATATTTGTGGGAGTCACAGTCACGAATCTTTCAACCCCGCAGTAAGAAAATTGCCCTTACTGTAACTTTGTTTGGTTAGGGAGAAGGGAATGGAATAAAAATTAGTGAAAACCACAGATGATGACTGAAGCGGGTGCAGCATGGTGAACGCTTGTTTTTTAACCTGGCCACACAGCTTGCATAGTGCCCTCAGTCGGAATGGAGAGAGGCAGCTGTGAAATAAACAACCTTTGTTGTACAAGTGTAGGGTGGAGACAGAAGGACAGACAGGCTGGCCAAGGACACCCACTGTTGCTCAGAACTGGTGATTTTTTTCCCTGTCATCTCCTGCTGTTAATCCTACATAATTATCATATATTATGTTACTCCGCAGGGGTATTATTGACAGGATCAGTATACTCATATATATTTTGATCCATCCTGAATAACCACTTATCCAGTGCAGCCTTGCACTGACACTGGAACCCGGAACCTAAATCTGGTGATTCATCCAATGTCACAGGCGGGGAGGTGGAAGATAGACCAGCTACTACTAATCCAGTTTCTGCACCACAGTCTGAGGCTGCTAATTCCTTCCCTCACCGGCACGTTCCGAGGCCAAAGAAGCCTTGGCTGATGAGCAATCGGCAGACTGAAGTTAACCCCTCTCACTGCTCGCCTCGAGGGGGACTTAAGGAGCAAGGGGATGAAAGACAGGTGGGTGACTACTAATCCTAACGCTTACTCTTTTTCTTATAAAGTTGTAAGTGTCCATCAGAGTAGAACCAACAATTTGTGCAAATCGCCAGCCAGCTCATTGGCTGGTCCCTGAATGGACCTCCCACAATCCCTCACTGTTATTTTCTCCGATCTTGAATTCAATATTGTTTACCCAGTACAGAGTCATGTTATATGTAATATTACTATTTATTGAAAAGATCAGTTTGGCTACATACAATGGCGTCAGTCTCTGTTAATTTCTAATTTTGTTCCCTAACAGGCTACCCCCATGTTCTCAGAATGAGAATAAACCTTCTTGAATTTTGAATCTTGAAGCACAAGCCCCTAAAAGCAATGCATGGGAGCAACACGCTTTGCTTCCTGCACCTGTTCAAAGATTCAAACATGCAACAGACCACTTACAAAAACACATCTCAGATAGTCAGTGCAATGAAATCGGTTTCATGTTGAGTGTGTTACACATGACACCCGAGGCTTTGCCAGTAAGTTCTTTCAGAAATGTGGGTAAAATGTTTTCAAAAGATATAATATGTAGATTGCGATGGACTGGCCCCCCATCCTGGGTTGTTCCCTGCCTCTTGCCCATTGCTTATGGGATAGGCTCCCGGGACCGGGACCGGTTTCCTGGTCCCCGTAAGGTAAAACTCTATTTTATAAAAATCCGTGACTGCAAAGAAAAAACTAAAGATGCAATAACTCTTGTATTTCGTTTGGTTCCTTGTGGTTATGGTTAGAGCAGGGTGGGGGTCAAGGTTGTCATAGTCAACATTAGCATTTTTCCCATAGAAATGAATGAGCGGTCCCCATAAAGATAGTTATACCCTACATGTGTGTGTGTGTGTGAGTCTGCGTGCGTGTGCCTGGCAATAAAGTTGCATCTACCCCAGCCCTGTGCTGGCTAGGATAGTCTCCAGACCCCCTGCAAAACTGACCAGGAAAAGCAGATGGATGGATGGGTGGATGGATGGATTGATGGATGGTGACATTCTTTAAGCTGCCATTTCTCAGAAAATGTACCAACAGCTACATACCAAAGATAAACTGTTGCTCAGCAACTGAATAAAGGTACTTTCTGTATGAGTACAAAACATTCTGGTTTCTGTGAGAGAAACAAGACAACAGACAGCGGAGGAGGTGTTGGTAATAAATGTAGATATTTATGTGTTTGAATTTCTGTAACTAAGGTCCAGTCCATCTAAAGGAACACTTTTGCCACTTCAAAAGCCTTTCGGTCCTTATTATTTATTTATTTATTTATTTATTTATTTATTTATCTATTTATGAATTTATTATTTAGAAATACAAAGGTCAAGCATAACTCCAGGGTATTTCTCCATCATGTTAATCTCAGTAGCATTATCCACAACACCAGTGAGCAGACTGCTGAAGAAAATTCTTAAAAAAAAAAAAAAAAAAAGCTATCCAGCCCATCTGTACTTATCTGGTCAGGGATTTTTAAAAATGTCACATTCTATATTTTGCCTGGTTTTCTTTAGAGGATGCAAAATATAGTTTAAGGAAGAGGACTGACATACATAGATTCTCTTGATTGCCGCTTCGATCAAGTCATAATACCCTAATGGAAATTCACATTGTTGCAAGCAATAAGTATGGGTCTAGTTAGTAGAACTAGTTTCTCTAAATTGTTTATACTGTATTATTATCTGCCGTGCTACTGACTGGAATGCTGTCCAGGGAGTCCCCTGCCTTCTGTTCTTTCTTTCCTGGGATAAGCTGTAGGCTCACTGAGACCATGAACTGGATAAGCATTTTAGGAAAATGGTTTTAGAACTCTATGTTTAAATGGTGTGCGGTGCAATGCTAATTGTACTGTTTAAACAGCTGTACTTTATAAGACTGCACCTACAATGAAAGTACTATGAAATATGGTTTATGGTTTGTTTGTGCAGCTGGTAGTACTGTGATTATGGACACAGGTGTTTATTCCAATGGTTTACAATTTGCTTCAGAAAATTAAAAAAAAAATGCTGATTTTTTTTTTAGCTTGATTTATCTATTATGCATTTTTATAGCAAAATATTTAGCTGCATACGAAGGCAAGATTTATTTACTTAGAATAAAAATTATTACAGGTTTTCAAAAGCAAATAAACTACACATACATACTGTAATAATTTTATGATTAAATATTCAGATTAAATCTTCAGACTAAAGCTGCTTCTTTGCAAAAATGTCTTGTCATAGCTGTGGAATCACTAACACTCAGTCATTAATCTATAGCTTTGCTTTAAAGAAAATAATATAGTGCTGCATTAATATGCAGGCGACTCATTGTGACACTTATGAGAATACTGTATGTAAATGATTGTTTTATTATTTAAAAGAAAAGATTAAAAGAATTTTCATTTTTGAAGCGCATGACTTTTTGATGGTACAAAGTCACACAGAGCAAAATGATTTATATGCCAAGCATTCAAGCAGTTTCCAGCTATTTATCCTGGTCTGAAGCTCATATGTCACTGTGAACAAATGCTAAATGAATAAATGTGAATAGAAATACAAACGATAACGTGTTACAATTAAGTACATGAAGGTAATGGCCATCCCTTTCGAAAAAGATTCAGTGAATAAGCCAATAACTGTATGACTGGCCAAGTGACAGAATAGCAGCAGGTGATGTGATTACAACAGGAAGTCTGATGGCTAAGGTGGTGTTATTCACAATAGTGGCTATTCTCACGAGAATTGTTGGATCAGCAATACCTGTAAGTCAGCCCAAATGGCTTTCACATGAGGTGTGATTCCATCTTCTCCGCAGGATATCAGTGTATGACAGAAAAGTTTGGTTACTAGTTTGGTGTATGGCAGGTTCGTTGTCAAACTAAATATGCCGATATAAAAATAAGACACTTAATAATATATGATGTTCTTAAACTTCTCTAGTAGCATGAACTTAATTGGTCTGGTTTTCTGAACCCACTTGAAATGTTGGTTTTGTTACAGAAGGCTGAAGTGAAGTCGAGGCATGAAAGACATTACGTTGTGTTACTCCAGCCCAGCTTCTCTGTGAAGGTTACACTGGATCAGCGTTCACAGAGCCCACCCACGAGTATAAGTATGCCTGCACTACTTTGGATTAAATAGGATGCTTAACGAGGATGCAGGTCATTTCAAGTGGCCCCCGTATTAGTACTGAAATGCTAACACCAAAGTAACAAAATTACACGGACATAATCCATGTTTCCTCCACTTCTCAATGATCCCAATAATGGCACTTTATTCATTTATGTTCGTTTTATTCTCATGTATGTCAGTATACCTCCCAGCTCATAGACAGGCCGCGTGTATGGTGACTCTTCCATTGATTATTTTGCTGTTGCAGTTAGGATTACAAGGCATAGAAAATTTATTTATACAACAATTTTGGTTTCCCTGAAAGAATCACAGCACATTTTTTAAACTACTGAACGGGAAAGTCCTTTGGGAATATTCTCTGGGATCAATGTTTCAAAACATGTCAGTTTTGAGCAAACAACCGAAAGCTGTGGACATTAAGCAGGATAAAAAAACTCCACAGCTTAGAAAATAAAAATAGGAAAGAATTGTAAACATATTTCAACATTTTTGCACTAACAGAATGTAAGTATTCCTGATATCTTCCACTAGAGGGAGGTATAAGACTCAGTAGTTTTCCTTGACCACAGAATAGCTTTCCAGCTGTTCGATCGCACAGATGTTCTCTACAGACTAAGCTATTGAAGATATAACATCTCAAACATCCTTAAAGACATTCCCAAAAATGGAATTTATTAGCTAATATTCAGTTTCAGTAAATGAGTAATATTACCCACTAATGTGTTTATTTTTCTTCAGCATGTCCATCACCAAAATTCCAGCTTTAAAGTCAGATACCAGTAATGCAGAATCTTTGGTTACAAAACCAAAATTAAAAATTACTATGACGCAATTAGAAACATTTTTAGCTTTTTTGTGCCATTGGTAATGGAAAACCCCATTTTCTTGCTTTCTGTACAATGAATTCTAGTTATTTAGCTGTATTGGACATTGGTTGAAATGAAATGCTCACCAATATGCTTTCAATATACTTTGTCTTCTAAGACAGTAAGCATCATTCAAAGGTAGGCTTTAGTTAAGATCCTCAGGAATCAATGAACGACAACCTGAAAAGGAAATGCAGATATATTCATTTAATGCTTTAATGCACATTCTTAGGTGTTAGTGACAGAGTTAGTAACCATTTGACAGGTACCAGCTTTGTAAGTATATCAGGGCAGTACACAGCACATTTGTCATAAATTTTGCTGTGCCTCAGTGATAAATGTAATGAACTACTCTGCCCTGTAATAGCAGTATTACTGTTATTATGCACCTTGAATCCTGGTTATTTAGTGTCAGCAAATAATCCAACTGCATGTTTTTTTGGACTACAGAAGGAAACCCATGCAAACACTGGAAATAAATGATAACTTGGCACATGAAGAACTCTGAGCAGGATTTGAATCTGTCTGCCCTCGATGTGTGAGGCTATAGCTGTGCCACTGGAATACACAAGTATTAAGCCAATTATAACTTCCTTGCCTCGTATTCATTTTTTCTACTCTTTCTAAGCCTTTTAGGAGGTTAACGTAAATATCAATTTCAGGAAATTTCTGCTTCGGTTCCCTCTCCCTATTGCTGCGCTATCAGTTCAGTATTAGTTCTCTGTCTGTGTACAGTACATGGGTTTCCTCTAAATGTATGGCTTTCTCCCAAAATCTAAAGGTGACTTGGCAACTGGAAGATTCTTTAATCTTATTTGCACACCAACAACAATTAGTGGGCAACCATTTGCCGGAAGTCACTATTTTTCCAGGCACCGAGGGTGCCATTAAGCAGTTGCCTCAATTTCTCCACACCACACTGGAAATGAATGACTTCTGGTATTTGGTCACAAACTAGCTGCCTTTAGTGGTTGCTGGATGTGTGAAAATACACCAGTCAGCTATAACATTAAAAGCACCTGGCTAATATTGTGTTGGCCCCCCGCCTGCCTTCAAACCATCTCTGACCCCGCCAGGCATGAACTCCACAAGACCACTGAGGTGTTCTGTGGTATCCAGCACCAAGACCTTGGTAGTAGATCTTTTATGTCCTGTAAGTTGTTAGGTTGTCCCTCCAAGGATCAGATTTACTTGTCCAGCACATCCCTCAGATGCTCAGTTGAATTGAGATCTGTGGAATTTTGAGGCCAAGTCAAAACCTAGAACAATTTCTCATGTTCCTCAAACCATTTTTGAACAATTTTTGCAGTGTAACAGGGAGCATTATCCTTCTGAAAAGGGCCACTTCCACTGGAGAACACTGTTGCCATGAAGGGGTGTACTTGGTCTTGAACAATGTTTAGGTCATCAACTTCAAGAACTGACTGTTCACTTGCCTAAAATATAATGGTCCCCTTGACAGGTGCCATTGTAATGAGATAATCAATGTTACTCACTTCACCTGTCAGTGGGTTTAATCTTATGGCTGATCATGTACAGTAAAACCTCAGATTGCGAGCATAATTCGTGGAAACGTGGATATTGCATTGTTGTCAAACAGATTCATCGCTCGCACTGCTACACCCTTATTCAGGTGGTGCTTTTCTACAAAATTTTTACTATACGAGTGAGCCACACCGACTGAGACCGAGCATGGGAGACTATTACCCACAATCCCGCAGCAAGAGAGAGAGAGAGAAGAACCATCGGCTCAGTTGTGATTACGTGGCACTCGGCAGACAAAGCATGTACATAATACTTGTATTGCAAGACCTTACTTGTTTATCAAGTTAAAATTTATTTATGAATTTTGCTCATCTTGCAAAACACTCGCAAACCAAGTTACTCGCAATCCGAGGTTTGACTGTATTTGGTATTTTAGAAAGTATCCTAATATATGTTCATTGCAGAAAAATGTTCATTGCAGCCAACCATTGTTGAAAATTCATTGATTAATTGAGTAATTGATATGGTTTTCATTTACAAAAGCTAAAATTTAGTCCTACTACAGCCCAGTACCATAGTGGGAAAGATCTGTAGAACTTTTATGGTTTTACCACTTGTCATCACATAAACCAGGAAAGAAAATTTTAAATCGCCATAATTACTAAATGATGTGAAATGGGCTGTGTCAAACAGTCGGCAAGTATTCCTTATCAGTGTCAGGGTGATGAGGCATGTAAAATGTAAAAAAAATTCACCTTCATGAACATTATTCACACCGGGAAATGTAGTGGGGGCTAGCGTCCGTCAGGGGAGGCTTAGTCCAGTGACAGTTCCATTTAGGTTTGATTCCTACCACCTGTACCTTGTTTCAGCACTTACCTCTTTGCCATTTAGTTGGAACAGAGTCATACATGAATCGAGAGAGAGTATGCGCAAACAATGCTGACTGTTATTCAAAGTGCTGTTGTTGTTTTTTTTTCATTTCTTTATCCGAATCTTCACTGCTTCTTCCTTCCTTTTTAAATTCAAGAAACACCCTGAAGCCCCTATTTGCTATAATTTATTTCAGGAATAGCTAGAATAAAAATCCCTGGTCCACAGGTTAATCCTCTAGTAGCATCATCCTGTTTATAAAGTTCCTCAGCTGCCAGGCCTCCAACAAGATACATAGAAATTTTGTGCTCTACAAATGGAATATATAGTAACTCCATTTTATATTATATTTTATGACTTAAGTCATAGTTGCAGTTGCTGTGCAGTTACATTGCATTGATTATACAGGTAGGTGTTGACCTCCTTCGGCATTACTGCCTGTCACAACTCCTCTGGTGGCCATAGGTCAGCTGCAGGGTCATCAGCCAGTTACTACCCATCACCAATATTTTGCCTCTTTAACCCCAGCAAGTGTCCTAGTGGCGAAGCAGGGATGTCTTCCTCTCGCCCCTGGCTGCTGAACCTTGGGCTGGTATTATCTCCCCACCTCTTCTCCTTTCTCCTAAATCAGAACCAAAAGCTGCTCTTCTCAGTTTCTTTAGCCATGTCTTTCAAGGCCTTTCACAAGCTTGCTTAAGTTATTCTTATCTCCCTTTCTAGACAAACGGCTGATGTACTGACAAAGCCCCGACATCCTACTTCAACCGGGTAGATGATGATTCTCCACCCAGCCTCCTTGCACTCGGCGGCGAGATCTGAGTACTCAGCCTCTTCATTACGAAGACAGCTTCTACTTCTGCCTCCCATGGGACAGTTTACATGGTCTTGGCACCAGTGGACCACATCACTATGTCAGGATGGAGGTTTGTGTTGGTATTCTCACAGGGGTACTAGAGATCCTGCTGACATCAACTCTCATTCTCTGGTCTTGGGTGGAGAGAGCTGCCCTTGGTGGAACTCTTGGCATGCCACTTTCTCTGACAAACTGAATGGGCTGACTCTTTCATGGAGGATGACCTCTGCTCATGTCCTGTCTGCACCCCTTCAGTACCTCTGGTAATCTCCACAACACCTGGTCAATCAAACCCTTGGAAGTGAGTGATTTTACAGCTTGACAAGATGTGCTAGAGACTTGCGTTTGGACTGCTGCAGAGGGGGAAGCATTCTTCAACACCAAACAACCGGTGTAGGTTCTATGGGCAGGGAAGTGTGTCATATGTCATCGTGATCAGGAAACTGAGCTCTACCCAAATGATCTTACACAGGTCCGCCATGCTAATGTTCCTGCCAACGATGCTTTCCAACGTTGTCTAGCCCCCTTGTCGTCTTTGTGCTACAGCCTTGATCTTATTGCACTCGTCCTGAAGTTGGACTCGGGGCTGGAGGCCAACAGAAGGTCGGGGTCAGGGCTAGAGGCCAGCGGAAGACTGGGTTCGGGGCTGGAGGCCAGTGGAGGGCCGGGGTTGGGGCTGGAGGCCAGCGGAAGGCCGGGATCAGGGCTTGAGGCCAGCAGAGGGCCAGGGTCGGGGCTGGAGGCCAGGGTCGGGGCTGGAGGTCAGCGGAAGGCCGGGGTCGGGACTGGAAGCCAGGGGAGGGCCGGGGTTGGGGGTGGAGGCCAGTGGAAGGCTGGGGTCGGGGCTGGAAGCCAGTGGAGGGCCGGGGTCGGGGCTGGAGGCCAGTGGAAGGCTGGGGTCAGGGCTGGAGGCCAGCGAGCAAGTAGGTAGGAGCCGACAACATAATGTCCACAGGTGAGCGGCAGGCAAGAGATGATGAGCTCTGCGGGTGAGCAGAGGATATTGTGGGCATACGGGAACAAGCAGAACAAAGTTGAGTCTTCCGGGAAAAAGCAAAATTGAGCACTTACGGGAAGACAGAGGCCTCACTGGGACCAGGAGCTTGTGGAGTGGTGGGGGCCTCACTGGGGCCAGGAGGTTGCGGAGCAGTGGGGGCCTCACTGGGGCCAGGTGGTTGCGAAGCGGCGGGGGCCTCACTGGGGCCAGGTGGTTGCGGAGCAGTGGGGGCCTCACTGGGGCTGGGCGCTAGTAGTGCGACAACATCTCCTGGACAGGACACCTCCTTTGGGTTGTGACACCAATGACTTAGGCAACCACAAACAGGACAGGGGAAACTGAGCATCCCATGGTGATACCTACTGCCAAACGCTGCAATCTGGTTATAAAACCCTGCAGGTCCTTAAAATAGTGTGAGACCAGGCTTCTGATGCTGTCAGGCATGTGAAACGACGCGTAATTGATGAGCTGGTGTGGCACTGAACCATAAGCATTCGCCAGATCAAGCCACACGACCTGCAGGTCTTTCTTTCCCACCTGACCTATTGGATGTGCTCCCAAATCGTCACTGAGGGCTCCACGCACCGTGGGAATCTTGGAACCACGTCTTCTGGGGGCTGGTGTCTACGTAGACATTCTTTGTGAAGTAGTTGGTCATTCTCTGTGTCAAAACAGAGAAGATCTTTCCTTCATTGAGCAAGGTGATATATTCCTGAACTGGAATCCATAGTGTTAAGAGTAGAAAATTGTAGCTAAATGGAGAGCAGAAACATGTTTGGAATATTGTTATTTTAAAATAACAGCAGAAATGCAAATGCGTCTATAATCTTTATGTTACTGGATTGTTTTCTTTTTCATTGTGTCACTTTGACGATGAGAATGAAAAATACATTTACATTTACATATACAAAAAATACAAAATAGTATTGTTTGCGTATCGTTCTCTAGCATCGCTTCGCTGGTGAATTCTCAAACTGTTCTGAGGGATTTAAATTAAAATGATTAACAGCCTTTGACAGCTGAATTTAGCACATTCTCCACAAAGACGGATTCTTTAAAACTCTGGACAAAGAGGTGATTAAATACGGGCAACATGGCATCAATCTAAAGGCTTTGCTACAGTCCCAGCCTTTCTGACTGAATCAAAGCCAGCACAGGTACAGCAGGCACTCGGGACTCAAGGTGCACAGATTTTCTGTAGCCATATGTGTTCTGGCACTATGGTGCTACACTACAGTACAAAGAACTTTAACTTATTTTCAGAGGTAATTTACTGTACATCCATTCATTCATTAAGCAGGTACCCTTATAAATAGTGGTTTCCTTGATTATGAAGATCCACAGAAGCTACAAATTTTGCAAGTAATGTATCCATCCATCCATCAGCGTAACTACTTAATCTCAGCTGGGGTCACAAGTAGGAGCAAAGCCTATCCCAGGAACAAGAGACACAGGCAAGAATCAACCCTGGGCAGTCGGCAACACACCACAGGGCCAATTTAGACTCGCCAATCAACCTGCCCTGCACGCTTTTGGACCGTAGGAGGAAACCGGAGCCCCCGACGGAAACCCACGCGAACACAGGGAGAGAGTGCGAACTCCTCAGAGAAAGGACCTGGGACAAGTAATACATGTGTAAACAAAAATATACCTCACTCAGTTGTAAAATGGTAGTGCATGTAATCATTTTCATGGAGACTAAAGAGAAAAGAATGTATCCATATTTTTTGTATAATTAGAGATTTGCAATTTACTGCGCAGGATAGTAGCACCACTGTAGCCGTAACTATAGAAACGCACTGCATACAGGACTGTAGTAGGACGAAGATACAGAGGCTTTATTATAGACAAGGAGTGATCGGGGCTGGGATGGGAGTATTCAATGTTTTCTAATAGTCTGGCGGGGTTTCTAATGATGCCATGTGTGCAGATCTCAAAATGAACCACAGCTACAATTTCAGAGATGTACTGTATGTGAATTAACATAAGAAGCCAAAGACGTTAGTCTGGATCTGTAGTCTAGTACACCACTGTTGTCACACCCAGAAGCACTATACCCAGTTAAGTCATACCTCCCATCAGGCATGATACTCACACATTAGCCCTCAGTCACATGCTTGCATGCCCAGGTCATTAAACGTCACTCATGTGAAGGAAATTATGCATGAAGAATATTCTTAACAAAAAAAAACATTTAATACTGCTTTCCACCCTAATATTTGTTAGAAACCCCCACCTTCAGAAATCCTAAGCACGTATTCCTTGCAATCTCACATTACAGTTTTCAAACTTCACTCACATAACCCTGACTAAATCTGGATTTGTAAAAAGGATTAGTAATAAGGGGTCCGTAAGTCTAAACCCTCAGTTTAGTCTACTGCCAATGTGCCTTTAAGAAGACTGTATCACCTCCACTGCTTTATTGTGCCTGAGAACCTGCAAAATTTCAGTCAAAATGGAATAGGCTGACAACTCAGAAAAAAAATAAACATATTTGAAAAGAAATCACAACAAAACGTACAGATTTATCAAATGTGTTTTTAAAAGTCAGTCAATACAAAAGAAAAAAATTACATAAAAGTCCCGAATTATACATACTAAGGCTAATGGTGCCAGTATGACAAGACATACCTCTGCCTTACAGAACACAATTTGTCAATGTGACAGACATGTCACACTGGATTTTAAAGAAACCAGTAAAAATGTAATTCCACTGCATACCGAAGCGGTACAATCTAGAATATTCTGAAAGAGTTGACAAGTGAATGCTGTGAAATTGTTTATACATGTTAAGGTTAAAGAACAATTAATTTCATTCATACTTGTTCGTTGTACTGTTTTTTTCAAGCACATTCTTGTTTTCACATCAATTTTGTATTGATTGATTTTATGATGTATTTTGCCTGCAAAGCTTCATCCCCATGAATCAGGACTTGCAGCCTATTTTTTACACCCTACATTATTGAAAATGTTCACCTGACAAGCGTAGTCCCTTGACTTCTTTTTTGCTGTTGTACTCTGCTTCATAAACCTCTCTGTAAACATGTTCACTGTAAATGTATATACCATGTCTGTAATTTATATTATGGTTTTGACTGCGGGGCGGCATGGTGGTGCAGTGGTTAGCACTGTTGCCTCACACCTTTGGGACCCGGGTTCGAGTCACATGTGTGTGGAGTTTGCAGGTTTTCCCCATGTCCTCGTGGGGTTTCCTCCGGGTACTCCGGTTTCCCCCCCACAGTCCAAAAACATGCCGAGGCTAATTGGAGTTACTTAATTGCCTGTAGGGCTGCATGTGTGGGTGTGTGAGTGTGCCCCGCGATGGGCTGGCCCCCCATCCTGGGTTGTTCCCTGCCTCGTGCCCGTTGCTTCCGGGATAGGCTCTGGACCCCCCGCGACCCAGTAGGATAAGCGGTTTGGAAAATGGATGGATGGATGGATGGCTTATGGTCATCACAGAGAACAGTGCAGCTGCAGCTTGACGTGCTGGTTGAAGAGAAACAGGACTAATATCAATAAGGACTAAAATGAAGCCGGAAGCATGAACATTCTCATATTACTGCTTGAGGAGGCTCTCTCTTTCTGCTTACCCCAGCTTTTCCACCTCTTCTCAGCTTGGGTGACCTTTTCATAAGTTATTGTTTGCTCAGCTCATTTTGCAGAAAACTAGAAGCAATTAGAATTTGTAGTGATATAACATCAAGTTCTTTGTAATCCAAAGTGGCATTTACTTATTTCAGTCGTCACCAATAGTTTCCTCATCCTTTTATTTTATTCCTGAGCTAACAGATGGCCTCATTATTCCCAGTGTTTTTGCATTTTTATATGTAGAGCATAAATATAAAGACTTCATGCACTCAGGACAGTCATTTTCCCACCTCCACATTTGCAGGTCACTGTCCTTTGCTAACATTGCAGCTGAACTTCTCTTCACCCGTATAAGCTCCACCCCCATTTGAACCGCTGTGTCAGTGTGGGAGGGATTCCCTTTGGATTCCTTATTTGCATACTCGTGTCACAGCTGTGAGTCTTAACACAGCATTCCATTTAGGACTTCAGCTTGATGTACAGCAAATTTGCTTACTTAGGTCTACACCCAAACATTAGCTTAGGAACAAACTGTTTTCCACAAGTTTCCCCCTCCAAAGAAAATGGTGAAGCCTCTAGTAGAAGACAAGATGCACAGGCCAGCTTCTCTGCTTGCACTAGATTAAGCTGAGCTGCCCTTGCTAGGGTTAGATATTACAATTAGGGTCAGGTTAGGGTTGAGGGCTAGGGCTAAAGTTAGGGTTATGGTGAAGGAGTGGGATATCATGTAGACGCTGTGCTTAAAGATATGTTGCTGTTTCATCCATAGTTAGTTTAATTAGCTTTCTGAGTTAAACCCATAAGTACAATTACAAATATAAACCATCCATCCATTTTCTGTGCCTGCTTGTCCTATGCAGGGTCATGGGGGGTCCAGAGTTGATCCCGAAAGCTACAGGCATGCAAGACGAGGAATTACCTAGGATGGGGCACCAGCTCATCACAGGGCATACACACTATTCACAGTCTCACCTACGAGCAATTATGGATCATAAAATTATAATGATACAGAAAGCTGGAGAAATCTTTCCTTGTTGGAAGACTCTGCCCCTTTGGTGTACAGAGAAATGTAACAATCTCGAAATTAAAAATTCCAAGTTGACTGTTAGTTTGGACAAGTATTCTTTCAAAGAGATAATGATCACAACACTGCAATAAAAACGATATTGTTTTTATTGCAGTGTTGTGATCATTATCTCTTTGAAAGTATACTAGTCTAAACTAACAGTCAATTTGGAATTTTTCTGAGAAAAAAAAACGACTAGCTCAAATTCTTATCAATGATCAGTTTATCACCACTTGCCAAAGAAAAAACAATCTCTGGGTCTGGTTAAGGAGAAGTCCAGAAGACTCACCATCTGCAGCCAGATCTTTCTCACATCTACTGTGTGCCTTCTGCTGAGATATTTATTACTTTCACTCTATGTACAGTATTGTATATCATGTTCAGGGGAGCGGCTACATTATACTAGACAATGATAAACTTCTATATATATAGCTCCTTAGTTGAGTCTATCAGACATATTACTGTTAAGCTGGTCCCACTGAGTTACGTTAGCTAGACATTGAGTCAGTCCCAGAGATATTTAACCAACCATTCTGACTTTTGACTTTCAATCTCTAAGTTGAATCATCTAGATGTAGGCTACTGCTTCTAGTGAGTACCTGAACTAGACATACCTAATATGCCAATAGCATACTAGTTTGTAGTAGCCCTGCAGTCCAGGGATATCTCTTTATCATCAGAAAGCGAATCCCAAGAATCTATACCACCCAGAGCGAACTGGGATAGTTAAATGTAAGAGAAGCTTAGAAGTAACCAGGGCAACTTCAAATTAACCAGCTGAAATATACTAAAACAATCTCTGAACTATATACATTGGAGTCATACTCTATTTAATTCTTTTTGACAAGTGACTTTTCAGGAAAAAAGACCTGCACGCATTCAGAGCCCTCTGCTCCCTGATTGGATACGGTTAATAGCCCAGCAGGTGATTCCTTACACTGCTGTCGCTGAGAATCAGGGTAACACCCACATAATATGGAGCATCAGATTATCCTTGCAGCTACGATGACAAACTGCCAGAACTTCATATTGGTCTATCTTACGCATTATTTTCTTTTTTAATGTTTTAAACATGGCTTTAAATATTAAACTAAAAATGATAAGAGTACAAGAGGAAAAGTTCTCAAAAACACAATTGTGCCATCTTTTAATTTAGGTGTCTGGGAAAGATTTCTCTGTGTAGATCTGTACTACAGAGACTGAGATATGTAATATGCATTTCTATAAAATATTGGAAGGAAAGTGAGATTAGGTTAGGATTATTTACATACTCATAAATAATACCAGATGACTTGCATTGATGTTGTTGCTATTTAGTGGAGAAACAGGCATTTCATTACAGTTTTTTATCCATTCTACCATCCAAACACAATCTTTAGTGCAGATGTTTTGTGAAGTTCTGAAATAAAATATCATGATTGTTATACATTACACCAGGTCTCCAGTACTTTGAGTGAAATTAGATGCACATTTTGTGTGATATAAATACATGATTATTTTGGTTTACTAACAACCTTTTTTTTTTTTTTTACATTTTAATGCACACATTTCAGTTGCATTAAATACAGCATTACACTATGGCAACATTCCATAGTCAGAGAGGACAAACCTCATTTGAAAGCTTTCTCCATTTATTCAGTGAATTAGGATAGAAACTTAATTTGCATTTTTATTTTCAGCAAGCCCATTGCTTTTTATCAAAGGAAGAAAAAATAATCTGGGTAGAGGTCTTGTTGAGTGGAAGTCAGGGCTGTAAGGTTAAAGGATTCAATTTGATTAATGAGGTGATGGGAAAAGCATGCATGTCATTTAAAATGTGATGCAGAAGAGCAGCTCAGTCAATTTGTATTTTCTCCATAATCACCAAGAAGGTAAATTGCATAGACAAACATGGTAAAGGCTAAATTATCTACATTTGCAATCACTTGTTGTTTAACATTTGGGATTGAAAACTCCTAGGATTAAGGACAACTCTAAAGACAAGATTAATAGTTGTACTCTTTTGAATAACCTGCAGCTAGAGAGGATGTCTGTTCAGGCTAATGAGATTCAAGGTATTGCACCACCAAGGTTGACATTAGAATGCACTTGCCGAGACTCTTACTTAACCTTTATGTTAATAGGCCAGGACCCATTTCAGCAAAGTAGCAATCTGTTGTCACAGCTGAAAACAGCAGAGTAAGGAACAATGTAAATTCACATTAGAGTAGTAACTGCCGGCAGCAGTTCATTCAATTTCCTATTTCTTCTTATCAGAACATATTTTATTTAAAAAAGTAGGATTTTCAATAATATGAGTTATAAAAATAAAGTAAATCTATGCACTATAAACTGGGGATTCCACTGAAGTCGCTAGACGTCATGGCCTACTTACAGTGTTACTGTGAGTGCTGTGCAGGTTGGAGGCATATCCTCTGCGTTCTTCCCAGTGGATTCTGGGGTTCGCAAGGATGTGTTCTTGCTCCTACGCTGTTCAATGCTTCCATGGACTGGGTGTTAGATACTGTAGGGTCGTGAAGTTAGCAGCTGTGGTGAGGAATGATTTATCAGCTTTGCCAGCGGTACTGGGGTCTTTGCAGAGTCAATGGAGGCTTTGATCAGGACTCTTGAGAGACTGAGTGAGGAGTATGAGTGTCTGGGTTTACGACTGTCTTGGATCAGAACCAAGATCCAGGCCTTTAATGACCTCTTGGGCACAGCCGTCAGCAGTGTCTGTCTGCGGAGAGAGTATTGACCTCGTCGGGAAGTCTTACCTTGGCAGTGACATTCAAGTCTCTGGTGACTATTCCTATGTAGTCAGTAGACAGATTGGGAGAGCATGGGGGGGTCAAAAGGTCACTGAAAAGGGTTGTGTGGAACGCCATGTATCTTTGTTTTGCTGTATGGCTATGACACTTGGGTGCAATCCAGTGACCTGAGACGAAAACTGGACTCCTTTGATATTCTGTCTCTTTGGATAATCCTTGGAAACTGCTGGTTTGACTCTGTTTGGAATGAGCGGTTGCTCAGGGAGTCCCGAGTGAGGCCTATTACCTGCTTTGTAATTCCTATTGCTGGGGACCAGTCCAAGGGGACTCCCATGTTATACCTGGCTATGGCAGATAGATGGGCATTTCCGGGGTTTGGGACTAGACCGCGTGTTGGAATGGAAGGTCACCAAAGGGGATCCCGAGGTGCTGCGTCGTGTAGTGGGCACACTGTACCAGTGCTTGCGCCCCAGCCTGACCTATTGCTTTCGATAAAAGACATTGGTTGCATCGACAGCGCGGAATGTACCACATGTGACCAAGGAGTTTCAACTATGCTATACCCTTAAGCAAAACACACCGACTAATTCCAATCAAATCATCCAGTTGTATAAATTAGCAATGATTCAGTTATAAGATTTTAATTGTGAGCTTTGTAAAAATTGTAATTGCAAAACTAGAGACAGGAAATGGGCTTATAGGAGAAGAAAGAAAATGTTAAGGTGAATATGAGAGCAGCTATAAATCCAACTATAAAACGGACAGTTGCCTGCTGGTTCTGCGACGTTGCTATATTGTTCCTTTATATCTTGTTGCACTTTTTACATTTTATTCCCCTTTTAGCCTGTTGCCAGAAAATGAAAAACAGACAAATTAAATGAATGCCGTAGTAGATCAATGGGAAAGAGCATTTAAATGAAATTTTTATGGAAACACCGTAGCTGGGTCCAATTATCACTTTAATAATATATAGATGCAACATAATAAAACAGGTCAAAGCAATGAACAATCATTTTTAATAAGACTCCTTCATTAATTATAATCTTGTCTGCCTGTATAGAAAGAATTCATATACTCAATGAATGATGACAGAGTAGGATTTCATCAAAGTTTTGTTCCACGTAACCCAGAGTGTAAAATATTACAGAATAAAAAATTCTAAGTTAATATTATCAGACAATTAATATTAATTTTCATATTAATTTGTATCAATTTGCATAGAATTTCTTCTTGCAAGGGTGTGGATCAAATCTTAATGGATATATATGCAACTGTGACATAATAGTCAAGTCAACTCATCTTTATTTACATAATGTCACGTCCCTCCGTCCAACCCTCTCGTGGACCACGCCTACCTTGTTCCCCCCGTGTGGAATCCTTCCGTTTGCCAGCTGTTCTATGTTTCCTGCCATTTAGTCTTGTGTATTTAGTCCACATTCAAGTCTGTTTCCCCAGGCTTGTCATTGACGTTGCATGTCTGCCTGTTCTCCCTCAATAAGCCCTGTTTGCCTGTATTCACGGCTCCTTTCGCCTGCTTCCCTGACCCGTCGTGACAACAGGTGTCAACCAAAGCGTGTACAATAAAATCAACTAAGTTACAAACATTTAAACAATTAATTTTAGAGAGAAAATAATACTCAGCAATCTCAGTGTTTTTTTTTTACATAAAACTGGTTTGGATAAGCAATTGGTTTCTTTAAAAAGTACAATTGTGTTATTTAATTGTATTATCATTTATGTGTCATTTTCTGTTATTCATTTGTTAATTTAATATTATAGTACTCACAATATAGGGAAGACAGGACAAATGCAAGTTGCCTGAAAGTTTAAAAGAAGAATCTCCATAGAACTACGCATATAAACAAGTGACTAAAATTATGGCAAAGAATGAAAACTCTGAGGAACAGGGGGTATAGAAGACTATAGGGAACAGAGCTGGCAAGGCTACATCAAGACCAATAGGGAATTAGTACATTTGAGGAGCAAATATTTCCTGAGAGACATAGTCCACGCTGACATGATAGCATGACACAGTTGCTACAGAGTTACACCTTCATGATGTGACTCTCCATTCCGCTACAACCCATAGGTGCTCTACTGGATTGAGATCTGGTGACTTTGAAGGCCATTTGAGTACAGTGAACTCATTGTCATGTTCAAAAAACCAGTCTGAGATAAGAGCATTGTGACATGGCATGCTATCCTGCTGGAAGTATCCATTAAAAGCTGGGTACATGGTGGGCATAAAGGGATGGACATACTGTACTCAGGTAGGCTGTAGGATTTATATGATGCTCATTTGGTACTAAGGGGCCCAAAGTGTGCCCCTAGAATATCCCCCACACCATTACACTACCAGCCACAGTCTTAATTGTAAATACAAAGCAGGATGGGTCCACGCTTTCATGTTGCCAAATCCTGACCCTACCATCTAAATGTCACAGTAAAAATCAACAACTACAGTATCTAACCAGACAATATTTTTCTAACCTTCGATTGTCCAATTTTGGTGAGCCTGTGCCCACTGTAGCCTCAGGTTCCTGTTCTTAGATGACAAGAGTGTTATGCTGTATGGTCTTTTGCTGCTGTAGTCCATGTGCTTCAAAGTTTGATGTGCTGTGTCTTCAGAGAGGCTCTCTTGCATACTGTGGTTAGAACAAGTGGTTATTTGAGTTACTTTTGCTTTAATATCAGATTATGCGGTCTGGGGTGGGTTTCCAAAAAGCTCTGTAATGCTAAAAAGTTTGTTATCTATCAATAACATCAAAAGATCAACTGTAAATTAGTGGCAGTTTCTCAAATCCCTTCATAAATCATATAGTTCATAATCTTCCTCCTAAATTAAGAATGCTCTGACCCACTTTTGACTGCTATTCTGTCATAGAGACAGAGGTCATCTGAACCAGATCACAAAAAAATGTGACCCTTGCTGGCAAAATGAGTCGGAATGCGCACAGGCTAATTATGAGCTAGAGTCAAAAATGTCAAAAAAAATTTTTTGACAATTTTCATCGAAATTGAGATTTTCCCAAAAATACTTTCTAAAAATTTGCATAGAATTTCCAATGACATCACTCTGACCCAATAGAACTCGATTTTATAAAACCCTGTTGATGTAAACAACTTCATTTTTTGTCCGATTCCAACAAACCATACATCATTTTGAAGGTTTTAAAAAGGAGAATATAATAATAATAATAACTCAATTTTGAAAATTTCCTGATTGTGACTCATTTTGCCAGCACAGGTCACAAATGATGGGTGAATCACCCCTTACTACCATTACACTAAAATGGTTTTCAAGCCATTACAGAAATATATGTGTAACTGATCCAAACCCTATTAATACTCCCAATTTCTTGAACGATTTACAGGGAAACACCATCACATTTTGGGCCTATTCATATATTTTTAACAAATGTGTTAAAAATTTTTTCCTTAATTCTGTCATGCCCTGTTCGTCTGATCCTCCTGTGTGCCACGCCCCCTCATTAACCTCGTGTGGAATCCCCGCGTTTACAGTACCAACTGTTTCTTGTTATTTCCATTAAGTCTGGAGTATTTAAGTCCATGTAAAAGTATGTTTCCCTAGGTCTGTCAATGAAGTCTCCTGCTTAGGGTTCCCTCCGGCTCCCTGTTTGCCCCTGCCCTTCACTCCTTTGCCCCCTGTGTTTGCTCCTCATCTCTCTGTTTCGCCTGTGTTCACTCTTGGTCCCTTCATTCCTCCAGTTGGTGTTCCCCCTGTGTCTCCTTTCTTGGTGCCCTTGTACCTGTCTGCATTCCCCATGTTTTGTCAGTGGTTGTTGTCCCTGTGCCTGTTCTGTGTGTTGGTCTTGTTCCCAGTGCCCCGGTAATGTTCTTGGTTTTGTCTCCCCAGAGCCTGTTCGGTTCCCGGTCTCGTCCTTTGCTCCCCTTGGGGCACGCCCAGAGTGCATGCCTTTCTGTCATGCCCTGCTCACCCGATCCTCCTGTGTGCCACGTCCCCTCATTAACCTCGTGTGGAATCCCTGCGTTTACCAGCTGTTTCTTGTTATTTAGATTAAGTCTGGTGTATTTAAGTTCACATCAGAGTATGTTTCCCTAGGTCTGTCATTGAATTCTGATTGTGTAGTGCTGCTTGTTCTTTGCTTGTTCCATGTCCCTGCTCCGTTTCCCCACTAAATCCTGTATTACCTGATCCTTCGTGTTCCTCTGCTGCTTCCCCAGTCCGTGCTCCCTGCTCGGTCACGACTAATTCTGTGTGCTTTTGTGTGCTTTTTATTGATGCTATTTAATTAGCCTGTCAATGTAACAAAAAAACTGTCTAATGTGACAATAATATAGCATATTTCACTAATGAAATGTGTGGAATCGATCTTCCTCTTCCTGTAATTGACAGTCTGTGCTTTTCTCACGCATAGGCTGAGGAAAAACCAACACAGAACTACAGAAGTTCTTTTGTTATCTTGAATAATGAAGGCTTTCGGGAAACACTCCCAAATCTCATTCATTCTTTACCGATGCCATTTGTTCTCTTATTTGTTATTCTCCAAGATCAATTATCATCAGGAAGTTCGCCCCTGGCTATTCTTCTTTGACCTCTGCCATCAACAAGGCATTTTCATCCAGAGGTCTGCTCACTAGATGTTTTCTTCTTTTTCAGCCCATTCTTTGTAAACCTTAGAGATAGTTAAGTGTGAAAATACCAGTAGATCAGCAGTTTCTGAAATACTCATACCTGCCAAAAACCATGCAACATTCAAATTCACTTAAAGCACCTTTCTTCCCTATTCTGGTGTTCGATGTGAACATTAGCTGAAGCTCTTGACCTGTATCTGCATTTTTGTATATTATGCTGCTGACGTATGATTGGCTGATCAGATATGTTCTTCAACAAGGAGATAAACAGGTGTAGTTAAAGGTTAAAGTGAGCTCAATTATATGCATTATATGACTAAAAGGTAGCTTAAGAGAGATTTAAATATAAATCGATGCATGATATATGAAAAAGTCATAAATTATAGCAAAAATGTTTCAAATGGTTTATAATACTTTTTAATGTAATGTGTGATGCCTCCTACTAGTATAAGATGTACATATGGACGTGGATTTCTCCAGAAATCTGAGTGGAATAGGGAACATTAAGTTCCGGATAAGTTGTAACCCTAACATGATATTGTTTCGCAAAGCTTTTTTATATCAGTGTACTTGAAAACAGAAATGCGGATAACTGCAATTGTAGTGCATGACTGGCTATATATTCAGAATATTCATAATTAGCTTGTAACCAGAACATTCAAAAATCATATTAAAACTTGATCTAAAAGGTTTGTTTGTTTCAAATCTGTCCGTTTAGTTTTACAATAAAATCCTCTTTGTTCGTAAGCTGCACTGAGGATCGTGTCCCACCTTAACAGAGTTTTTTTTTAATGTGAAAGAAACGAATTCTTAACTAAAACTGCAATTGTGAATTTCAGGCATAAATACTTTATTCTAAGGTTGGAATACTTAAAACCTTAAGATATTATTATATTTGACTTTCTGATAATACTCAATGAAGATCAGTAAGGTCAATTGTAATCTGTAATGTGTGAAAGCCAGACAATAAAAATGTATATATAATGCAATCGCCCTACAGTGGGTTATCACGCCATCCTGGGATATTCCCTGCCTTACACCAGGAGTTGGAAAAGTTGTATTGTGAAACTTGAATGAATATAATACTCTATGTGGCCAAAATATTTGGATATCAGCCAGCTTATCCAACATCTAATTTCAAAACCAGTAATACAATTTTTCCTCGATTGCTTTGGCACATTTCACGAAATATATTTAACATTTTTATAAGACAATTTCTCAAAACAGTCTACACTGTAAAATCCCTTTATAGTGGACTCGCTTATAACAGAATATCGTCTATAACAGATGAGGTCCCTGCATTTCCCCATTTTGTGTGCTGATGGTTGTTTTTTATTTTTAAGGGATTTAATAAAAGGGCATTAATTCCCTTAAGAAAAGTCTGCTTGTCGCATGCTGCTGCTGTGACCTGCTCTTTTTTACTGTAATGCTTCACTTTTCTGGGAATGCTTTCTATTAGATGCTGGAACTTTGCTGGTGGGATTTACTACCATTCGAGCTTGGTGTTGATGTTGGGTGATCAGCTCCCTTTCTATTTGTGTAACTTACCATTTCATAACTGAACTAGCTCTCAAGTTTCACATCACAATTTCACATCACAATAACATCGCTTGCCATTGAGCAAGGTAAACAGCTGGCAAACCTGACTTGCTGGCAAGATGCCATCTTACGATGGTGTCAAGTCGAAAGTCACTAATCTGTTCTGCACAATCACCATTCTGCTGCTAGTGTTTGTTCGTGGAGATTGCATGGTTGTGGATTAATTACCCAATTTCTCCAATTAAAGCGGCGTCCTAACTAGGGCTGTAACTTCATTACTATAATAATAAAATATTATATTACTAAAAAAAATCACATATTAAACTGCAGAAATCCATGTTTGCATCTTTAAAGATTTATGTAAGCAACAATTATTCATCTAACACGTTTCCTCATTTTCGTTTTGCCTAATCTCCCTTGTTGCAACCCTCTGGGCAGGAGCACATCGTCGGCGATGCAGCGTACTTTTCGCGTCTATATCTCGTGTAAATATTCAGGTAGAATCATAAAAAAATGGTGACTAAATCCGTAATCTGTCTTTTTTTCAAAATGTCAATTGTTGGAAGTATTAAAGTTTTTAAAATTAGGTTAATTCGGCAAAAAGTAAACCATGTCACCTTTCTTTGTTTTACCTGCATTGAGGCGTGTAGTGCCGCCCTCACCTGAAGGTCGCTATTCACATTATAAATAGCCGCATTTCCGTGTATTCAAACCGCATTCGCATGGTAATTAGATGAACAACGCAAAGGTGAAACACGATCTAGATACATCACCATCAGCACCATAAAAGGGGGGGGGGGATGTGGCCAGGTGTGAATGGCTCATGCATACACATGAAAGCTCTTACATATTCAATGAAGGAGACCAGAAATAGTGACATGAGTTAGCTTTTTATTATTTATTTACCCAACTGAATATTGCAACTACATCATTTAGTCATCTTCATGTAGCCAAGACTTTGGTGATCAGATATCTGGGATCAAAACAAACTGCCACCATTGCTTACTATGTACTTTTATGTTTCTGCAAGTGTTCCAAACTGCATTTTACAATGTCTATGACATCAGATTACAAACGTAACATAAATCTGACATATTTACAATATAGGCCTACATATTCATTCAATATCATAAACTTAATAGATGTAGTATACAGTATATACTCCATAAAACCTGAAAATCATAGTCTGGAAACTGTTTTGGATCTCACGGGCAGTTTTTATCGTGGGACCCCCTGCTTTATGAATAAATAGCATTATTTTGGAAAATACCATAAAAATACTGCAATACTGGCAGGATAACAGGGCTAATTAATATCTCCCAGCATGCTCTGTGGGTATTGTAAATAGCCCCTGCATGTGTTATTGTAAATAGTTGTGTTGTATTCCTTATTGTCGTGTGTGTCCTTGTCTGTCATATGTGAATCCTGTCTGATCCTTGCCTATGTTCAGCCATTGTGTAAACTACCCACCATGTGTGCCTTACTGTCTGCTGTCCGACCTCCCTGCATTTCCCCGTTATGTGTGCTGATGGTTGATTGGTGTCTGTGTTAGTGTTTTTAAGGGATTTACGGCATTCTTTCCCTTAAGAAAAGTCTCCCTGTCTCTTGCTGCTGCTGTGATACCTTGGTCAGCCATGAGCTACACTCCTTTCAGAAATGGATGGGATCCCAGAAGCAGCCCCACTGGTGGCACTGGAATGGCTCTTTGCACGCTCATTCTGGCAAGTGGCAGTGTAGAAGGAACTATGGCAATTCTCAGATGAGGTTCGCTTGGGATCACACACTTCAGGACAAGAAGGTCATCTGCTGGTACTGCAAGGAGATGCAGCACCAGGCATTCTGTCCCAGAAGCCCATACCAGTGGGGGGTGAGTGAGGGAGGCGCTGCCCTGTACTACTAAAGTTCCCTAGATCTGTGCAATGCAACCTCAAGCCATCCCTCCCAGCCCTCCGGTCCCCCAACACTGAAGAAATCCGTGTACAAGGGAGGCAGGAGCTTCCAGGGACTCCAACCGCTCGCTGGCCGGTGGTAGTTCTCAGCTTACCAGCCTCGAGGAGGCATGCTGCATGCTGGAAGCTAGGGGGCTCAAGAGTGCGGTGAGGAGCAGCGGTGGCACAGCCAGCAGGACCAGATGAGCTGTGCAAGGAGTTGGCCGGCTGGGAGGGAGAGCACAACAAGCGGAAACGTCCGGCCGAGGCAGGGGAGGGGGGGTAATGCCGGTGGGGTAGCTCTGCCAGCGGGGCTAATTAACATCTCCCGACATGCTCCTCGGGTATTGTAAACAGCCCCTGTGTGTGATTTTGTAAGTACTTGTGTTGTAATTCCTATTGTCACATGTGTCCTTTTCTGCGTCATAAGTAAATTATGTATGATCTTCATGTGTCTTTAGCCATTGTGTAAACTACCCACCATGTGTCTGCCTTTCTATCCAACTTCTGACCTCCCTGCCTTTCCCCGTCGTGTGTATCGGTGGTTATTTGGTGTCTGTGTTAGTCCTCTTTTAAGGGCTTAAATAAAAGGCCGATCTTTCTGTTAAAGTATGTTTCTTCGCTGTTGCTGCAATGCCTCAGTCTGCCAAGCGCTACAATACCATTTACTATAGTATAATGTATGTACAGTATGATGGTATGAAAAATTAAATATTACCCAAGCATAGTTATATATAGCCTAAACCAGTTTGATGGCATGATGTTGGCATGGTATTGTTTGTAAATTTTAAGCTATTTTATGCACATAAGCCTATGCCAGTTCTCTAATGGCTGTTGTTTGATAGTTTAAACTTAAACCACAATTTAGACGATTTTGTTGTTGCTGCTGCTGTTTCTGTCCTGTGCATAGCTAAATAAATAAAAATCTGTTATTATATATTACCATCTCATCATTTTCCTCACTTAAGACAGTAGTAAGCTGACAGCAGGTTTCACTTTTCACGGTCGGTAGAACATCGAGGCGGCAGGCGATGATGCGATTGCGTGATGATGGACTGGGCCTCTAGTAAAATTGTATTTAATATTCAAATTCCTTTCAATGATAAATCTGTTATATTTTAAAAATTCGAATACCTGGGAAAAGGAGTTTCCCAGCCCTAGTCCAAATACATTTGGTTATGTAGTGAATTTCAAAATAAAATCTTTATTCTTTAAATAACACATGAGAATATGGGTTAATAAAGTACATGTTGGCTTTAAAAAAATGCACTGTTTAATATACTCAGTCCAATTAAATAAGATATTTAAATAAATCACATATATACATATATACATATATATAGAATTCATTACATACTATATACATACAGTACTACATAGTATATACATACTATGTACTGTAACATATACACAATTTCCCACAAAATAAAGAGGGCCAATTAAACTATTATTGTTGTTATAGACATGTATTTACTTCTGCATCACCATAAAACAATCAAACCTCACACCTCTGGAGTTTAATTCTTTGTCCTGACTTTACATGTCTGGGGTTTGCATGTGTTGTGGGGTTTCCTCCAGGTACTCGGGTTTCCCCCCACAGTCCTAAGGTAGCTAAGGTAAACTGGAGTTGCCAAATTGTCCATAAGTGTGAACGTGGCTGTGAATGGTGTGTGTGTGGCCTGTGATGGGTTAGTGCCCCATCCTGGGCTATTCTCTGCCTTTCACCTGCACAATTCCAAGAGAGACTCCAGACCCCACACCCCCAGAACCCCACATACAACAAGTACAGTAGGTATAGAAAATCGATGCTTAATAATCTCCTTGGCTGATCATTAAAGTTCTTCAATGTAAATATATTACATGCGATTGCATCTCGTGGTTCGGCTGCTTAAGCTTCATTGGGCAGTCTGGAGCAGTAGTCTTCTGGTTCAGCCCTGTAACCACACCTGCTGATTATGACCTGCTCATTTGGCAGGTATTTGAGCTTGCTTGTTTTCTCTGACCTTAGTCATTAAAGTAATTCCTTGAGATTATGGTGAATCTTTGCAGGGATTACCTCGCCTTGTCATTTTTCCTCTCCGTTAGATCTTACACACTGCAGGACTTCTTAGACGGGTGGTCTTTTATTGAATGCCTCTTTCCAGTTAAGGAACTCTCTGGGGAAAGCCTCTTTGCACTTACCTTGTGGAGCTCAATATTTGCTTGTGAGTTCTTTTAGTGGTTTGGTGGCATTCTGCACATGTACTCGGAACACCCTTGTGACATCTCTTCTGAGCTGGTACCTTTCTTCAAACACAACATTAAAGTAAAAAGTGCTTCAGATGCTGCAGGTCACACAGCGCATGCAGGATAGCTAGTTCTGATCACAGAAGCAACACTTCTCTCACTCACAGTCCACTGGTTCATGTCAGACAGGTGGGAGGAGGTTATATAACTGGCAGTTGAAACAAGAATGGTTGGCTTGTATGGGCTTTATGACTGTGTCACGATGCTGCAGAAATGTAGGTACAAAATATATGTAACTCATGTGCATGCAACAAAGTGTTGAATGTTTCACTATAATTTCTGCTGAAAAGACGAATACTTTTAATACAATAATAATGCATTAGAATCGAGCAGGATGCACTTTCAGGGTTTAAACTTCACAGTCAACAATCTATAGTTTTTACAGTTTAATTAACAAATGTTATTATATAGTGAGATTTGCACCTAACCCTATTATTTGCATTTTTATTTCAGAATCGTATTACAAACAATGGAAGATGTCCCTACTGCAGACCTGGGTCACTCAGCTGAAATCCTAATTACGTCTAAGATCCAGAATTGGGCTATAGCTCTGCAACAACAATGATGTACAAGCAGTACTTACATTTAATCTGAGAAGAGAGTAGCAAGAGCCAACTTTCTACCACTGTACAGAACATAGTATCACCTGCTATACTGTCTGAAGCATAGCACTGACTGATGAGTGTTCTTTAAAGAGTGTGTACTGGTGCTGTATGATGGTCCTTTATCTGATACTCATCACCCTCAAGACCACCTTGCTCTGTATAAGATGGATAGTTACATAAATATAAAGCTGGGTAAAGGCTTTTTGTCATTGTCTGATCTTACTTTGTTGGACTGATCACAAGATTATTAACTTTGGTAAACAAATAAATATGAAATAGCAATGTCAAAGTCCATCCATTTTCCAAACTGCTTATCTTACTGGGTCACGGGGGGTCCGGAGCCTATCCCGGAAGCAATGGGCACGAGGCAGGGAACAACCCAGGATGGGGGGGCCAGCCCATCGCAGGGCACACTCACACACCATTCACTCACACATGCACACCTATGGGAAATTTAGAAACTCCAATTAGCCTCAGCATGTTTTTGGACTGTGGGGGGAAACCGGAGTACCCGGAGGAAACCCCACGACGACATGGGGAGAACATGCAAACTCCGCACACATGTAACCCAGGCAGAGACTCAAACCTGGGACCCAGAGGTGTGAGGCAACAGTGCTAACCACTGCACCACCATGCCAGTGCTTTCAGGAGAACTTGTTGATACCCCATGAACATCAAGTGAATTATTTTCTTCATTTGGTGACTGGAGAAGAAACTTGGGTCAATCACAAAGATCCCGAGTCCAAAATGTAATAAATACAGTAGAAGCACAAGTCATGTCCCATCCCAAAAAAGTTAAAGACAGAAAAATCTGCAGGCAAAGCCATGGCACCTTTCTCCTTGGATCCTGAAGAACTTTTGCTTCTAGAGTTCATGGCACCATAACTGAGAGTTACACCAACACCATGATCACTTTGCGGGAGTCAATCAAGGTGAAAAAACGATGAAAACTCACAGCAGCTGTGCTGCTTCTTCACGACAATGCGCTGGATCACATGTCACGTAAATCACAGGCTACCATCCAAGAATGTGGGTTTCAGCAGTTCAACCATCCATCCTACAGCCTGTTCCGAGTTTTGGAGAAATCTCTCCATGGACAAGGGCTTTCAAGTGATGAAGATGTCAGGGCAGCTGTGAAGTTCAAACAGAAGATTTTTTTTTCAAAGGGGTTAAAGTCATTGCAGGAAAAGTGGATGGAGTGTATGGAGCTATCAGGGAACTATATTGAAACAAAATTTTTTTGAAAACTTCTCTTTCCTACTGAGGTAGATAAAGTGACTTACCCTTCATAAATCTGTGTTGAAAATTTCTTTTAATGACATTCCGTTTGCGAGACATAAACATTTTTGTCTGAGAAGCACTGTTTTACGACTGGGCTAAATGTAAGTGAACAAAGTCCTTTTAAGTCACATGTTGTGTTTACATGCAGTCAGCCAACAGTATGCCAGATAACAGAGAGGAACAAGTGTGTTTATAAATGACTAAAAACATGGCCAAAATAAGTCCTTTTCGTTTTGAAGTGTATCTGTAAGATTTGCAGCAGAACAAAGAAATTAAATACAGTGGAAACCATATAGTGATCACGGTGTCATGGTATGGAGATAATGTTTGCCAAAATCATTATAAAAATTTTACAGAGAAGGGTCTGGTTGCAGATATCCATTGTGAGGCACATCCACTGACAGGTAGGATGTCTACTGTGGGCCACATTACGTAATGTTTACAAAAATCATTAAAAAAAATTTACAGAATATGTAGTCTACTAAAAGCCTCTCTCCAGTTGCAGCCACATCCATAACGAAATTAATATTTAAGATATATATATTTACAATTCTGGAAAAAATTAAGAGACCACTGTATATTAAAAAAAATAAACCCTGGTTTAATCCTGGTTCTGCTGGCAGAAGGCTACACAGCAGGTTGCTTCTAGGCTCAACGTTTCTAAGACAGCAGTACACAAGAACAAGGTGAAACAGAAGTCACTGGGAACAACCAAAAAACAGCCAGGTCGAGGGCAGAAGCGACTTTCTAATGGCAGAGATGATCATAAACTTATCCAACAGTTTCTCATGAATCATAGTATGACATTAAGTAACCTTCAAAAGGATGTGAAACATTAAATGTAGGTGTGACATGCACTGCTAGGACAGTTCGTATCAGGTTCGTACAGTACGTGTGTTTCAAAGGTATCAACATTCCTGCATAACACTGAGTCACATAATATATCCAAATTTAGGGATTCCAGATGTCCTTTGCATAATGCTGAGCTTTCCCTACAAGAGGTGAGTTTACATTAGTCACAGAAACATCTTAGCTGGTCATAACTGTTTAGTTGTCACATTGTGAACTTGGCAATTAAAACCCTTGTTTTTGGTCTGTGTGAGCAGCTAAAATGACATCCCTTTGTTACCTACAGTGAAGTGACATTAAGTTAAAAACTGAAATATGAAATACTGGAATATACATAATTGCATTTATTGAAAAGGATGTTATGGTGATATGGTTACAGTGAGCTTAAGGTAAGATGTATGGCTGTATTTCAGTTTACCACATGCAAGTGCATTGGTTGGCTGATTATGCATTGCATTTTAGGTGGTATAAATAAAAAAATCCAAATGAACACTGTAATCACAACTGATCAACAGTAAACCAGATATACCAATAGCTCTAAAAGTACTTTGTCAAGAATACAGAGGTAATAGTAACAAACAAGAGAGACATCGGAGTAGCGGGTGGTTATCTTAACTCCATTAATATTTACCATTGTCTCAGAAAATTTTAAGTTAAACAGACATTATACAACAGTAGTATAACCTACGTAGAAAGAGATATCTTCCTTTAAGCAACCATTCCTTAACATTTCAGCATTGTTTAAAACTCAAACAGGGTATAATGTTCCCATGTACGCAAAATAACAAGAACTGTAAAAATTACTTTTTAAATAATGTATTTTATAGATTACAACATAGAAGATAGTAAAAAATCTATAGCTAGCTAGTGACACAATCACAGGTTTATCTGTAGGCATAAACCCACTGAAGGGAAGGGATAACAATGGAAAAAGGATCTGTGTTGAGTGTTGAGGGGCGTGTGGTAACATTACTTGGTTGAGTATATTGATGGCGTCACCTGCTAATCAGTAGCTAAATTAATAAAGTGAACTGGTGGTGAAATGTAATAAATTCATGGCTGAGATGCCCCTGAAGAGAGCTTTGGGAACTGAAGCGTTCATCTACTCATCCAACTAGATATGAGTGACTTTTTGGAGAACAGAAGAAATTCTTACCATTTGTTATCATGTTATTCTTAAATCGGGATGCGGAACCTTTAAATATTAACCAATATGAATAAAATTTTGTAGGCTTACTATACTGCTTACAGTAAGTAGTAACCTTTCCACCATATTGGAATAATTAACTCCCGAAAAAAAATTCTTTCGAACATGGGAGTCATGCGGGGAAAATCAACTTTTTTTGGGAAATTACGAAATTAAGATCGCGTTGCGGAACCTGAAAATATTAACATATTTCAAAGATATTTTGCATGTTTGATAAAGAGGTCCAGTGACAACTTTTCCGCAGTGCTGGAAATTGCTATTGGAAATTTAGTTTTTTTCACCCCACCCTAATGTGTATGTGTGTGGTCCGTCTATGACTGAAACGTGGGTATGTGTGGCATACATTTATACAGTATATATATGTACCGTATGTATGTATGTATGTATGCGTGTGTGTGTCACTGGAATTTCGGCCTAGAATAAAAATATAAATAACACTGAGAACTGAGGTATTTTTTTTCCAGAGACATAAATTCCTTTATTATTATTATTATTTTATTATTATTATTGAGAGTTAAGTTTTTAAATGTCACGAGTAGCTTATTTATTTATTAGTAGGTTATTTATTAACAAAAATAAAGTGAAATCACAACAAAATCAACCATTTATTTTGAGTTATTAATTATAATTAACAATTTCTACCCAAACAAAATGGACAGCAGTCTTTGGGTGATCACCTCATTTGAAATCATATTACTAATGGGAATCTCAACCCAATTCGAGAGGACAACATACAGCCAGCTTCCCAGTCCTTGTGACTAGTCATAGGACTGAGCACATGCAAATTAGCAAAAAGCATGAAACACTGAAGTACCTTACAACAATCCACCTTTGGCTAGTTGGATGAGATCACAGATGTAGGATGATAAGCAGGGAGAAGCCTTTGACATGAATACAGAGTGCATAATTTAACATTTAAAGAAAATTTACACATCTTCCTTGGGTTGTTAACATGCATTCAGTCTTAATTTTTTCCAGTGATAATTTATTCTGAAATATTCCTGAAAGAAACAAAAAAGGCAAATGAACTATTATCTGAACTGCAGAACTGAAAACTGCTTTTTTTTAAAGCATAAATATGGCATCCCATCCAAGGCATACTACATTCTATTCTGCCTGGGACAGGCTCCAGTTTCCCCGCAACCTTACACAGAATAAACTGCTCAAAGATGGATGGACGGATGTATGGATGGATATTAGGGCTGTAGGATATACTGAAAGAGCAGAAAAGCACCCAGAGAATGTCTTAATCTCTTATAATCTTATAATACGCTCATTGAAAGAAGTGACATTAGATACTTTTGGGAGAAGCTGATTTGCCATAGTAACAGTAAGTATGGCAGCCATCAGAGTGACCAGATCAATAATAGATGTATCCACCTACAGAGGTCTGGACACTGCCCAGTCTGCATACCTCAGGGAGGGTTGCAACTGAAATGGGAACTCTAAGAAACTCCGCCAACAGCAGAGGAAGATGGAATCCAGGTGAGGAAGTCAGACAAGACGTTTCAAGTACCTTCCCGGATGGGCCGCCTCAGATTGAGACCCAAGTGCTGCTGTGCAGTGGGTGATGCCTCAGTACCTCATCAGTTCCAATCCCCAACAGGCCTGACTCTATTAGTTCTCCAGCAGTTTTGACTTAATGATGCGTGCGCCCTACCTGTGGGTGGCTGCAGCAGAGCTACTACCGCAGAGAGAACAAAAAAGTCCTATCTGCCTGGTTGGAGCTGTGTGAAGTTTTTACGGTGGCTGGAATGCCAGTCTGCCACCAAACCCCAAATTTTTCCTGGCAAGTTGGAGGACTGCTTCTGGGCTGCTTGCAGTTTAACATTATACGAGAACTATCACAAATATTAGAAATATTTGTGCTTAATATTTCTTTTAAATGTAAAAAAAAAAATGTGCTGCTTGTGGAAAATTTGTATTTTTAAAATAACATTTTTTCCCTCGATAAATACTTGGACCTCAGTAAGTTACCTGATTCAACAATCTTTAGGCAAATATGTGGGGTGCTCCGGCAAACAAATTTAATACGCATATTTAAACATAAATTATTCTTTATACAAGGATACAACAAATAAGGATTATATAAGTGTGTGATAGCAATGCCATTGCTGTTGTTTAGTATGTGAATACATAAGAATTAACCAACGACCTAAGTTGTTTAATTAAGTTATTTTGTTATATTAATATAATATTATTATATAATAATAAATATATCATACATATGCATGTTTTTTCAGATTAGCTCTTTTAAGACAATTGCATTTAACAGTAAAGCAACTAAATTCAAAAGAGAAATATAGTACATACTGTACTACTAGTTATATAAGGTATTGCATTATGTAAGGGGCAATTACTGTAATGAATAAAAAAATATATATCTTTTTTGGTATTTGGAAAAATAAACACCTTTTCAGCTACATCAATAAAGATTAGTTGGGTCTGAACACCCCGGTGCATCTGCTGTCTGCTTCAGCTCTGCAGAAATTCTTTCACAGCTTTTAATTGGCTGCACCTGAACATCGTTTGACTCCATAAGCCCACACTCAGGTGCATCTTCTTGAAGGGGCAAGGGGGACACATCTCTGCCGGCTCTCTGCCACAATGTCTCTTTCTAAAATGCCACAATCAAGCCACCGGCTGCTAGACGGAGAAGAACAAAAATGCCTTAATTGCTATTTTTAAAAAAATAAGATGTTAGTTTGTTGAGAAGAGGCCTCATCGGCTCCTTTTTAATGTAACCTAGTTCTCACAATCATGTCAGCTCAGGAGGAGCCAAAGATGTGCTGCAGTATAATGATCACACACTGGCAAAAGAAAAAGAAATGAAAGACAAAATGCATCGATTAAATTACTTTTAATTATTAAGACATCATCAGGGTGTTGGTCGAGGTTCACATAGTGTTTTTAATAAGGATAAAACAACAGTTCCTGAGCAGCTTCAATGCTAAATTCCTCACATTTCTTGAAAATTTCTTTAGCAGGGGGGTGGAAAATCACTGTTTAAACTTCCCATCAGTCACAGACCAGCAAAGTTCTTGTGTCTTTAAACATTTGTGTTATTAATTATTTGTTTGTTTTCCTTTTTCTCTTAAAGTCATACATTTTTTAATAACCGTCAACTCATTAATCTCCATAATTTTACTTTGATAAGTGCAAGCTGTAGGTTTTTACCCTCAGGCTGCACTCATTTCCATTTATTTAGATGATCTTATAAATATGATACTGTTGTTTTTGTATGCTTGAACCAAAGCCACTCAAAGCTGTCAATTCCTCAAATCTCTGGTGTGTGCTAAGCGATGTACCTCAGGAAAGAACATACCCACAGGGCTCACTGACTGGGGAAGAACAAGACAATCATTTATTTAATTTACAGTGTTATTGAGGTTTTCCTTCCTTTAATTAGATTGCTTTTCTTCTGGGTACAGACAACAAAATACAATTCGGCAAGTGCCATGGTGACAGCCAATAGCTAACAATATAACCAGGAGACAAAACACTTCAGATTCAGAATTATTAGCATACTTTATGCTGAGGTGAAAAACCATATGGGAGGAAATGTGTGCAAAGTGGTTCTGGGTGAGTCATTTAAATCATTTTTGAATTTTTGTTGTTTTGTAGTGCTTCTCCATAGGATTATTAGAATACATAATGTACCTAAAAGCATGCAACAACAACCTCCTATAAGTAGCTTAATAACTACTACCATGGAATCCAGTGAAAAGTGTGTTTTTATTAAGTGTTCGAAACTGTACATTATCATGTTTTCCTACAGGAAAAGTTTCTGAAGAACATAAGAACGTGTTTAATCTGTTATGCAGGTGTCAAACTCGTCAGAAAAAATGTTCCCTGTTCTTTGTAAAAATACCGGAGCATGTTCAACTTAGTTCTGTGTGCCATTGTTCTCCCAAATTCAATATCTCAGCTACAGATGGCTATGCATAGCGATTGACATTATCACATATTATAACTGAACATGTAACATAAAACACATCCAGCCTTAGTCCTAATGTGCTGGATACGTGAGTCGGAATTTTACCCAAGTGTTTCCAGAGTACATGTAGGACGCCAAGAATCAGCAGGTAAATATTACAAAGTAATTCCACACAAGTAAACAGTAAATAAGCACACCTATATAATCTTAAGTACAGAGATGAAATAGCTGATGTAAAAACTATTTTTAAACTGTGAGGTTGAATTGTATGACTGTGTAGAAAGACTACATATTTATTGATTATATTAATATTTAGGATATGATTCGTTGGTCATTTTCAAATGTAGTTGAATGATAAGGAAAGGCTGGTATAGGGCTATGATCTGTCTTTTGAGGGATAGGACACTGACCACAACTATTAGTAACCAAGTTCGCCTCCTCCATCATTCCTAATATAAGTGGTGACTGCCTATTAACGAACATAAGTACATAGATATTAACATATGTACAACCCTAGATCTGTGCCAAGTTTTGCCCTTGGCCCAGGCTAGAATGTAATACACTGGGCCTAATAAATCTGTCTCTCGTGGTCTGATCCCCATGTCACATGGTTCTGTGCACTATCCCATCTCAAAATGGCCGCACATTTGTGCGCCTGCACACGCCTGCATGGAGGCACACATACGCATAGTCAACCATCTGGCTCCACAATGCAACTTTACACTCCACATGGCCATTAAATGCAGTAGCTCCACACTCCACTTAATGAATTTATGACAATGAGTCAACACGGCAACACTAACTTCTGTCTCCAGATGGCAACGTTTCACTCCACCCAGCAGTTTCAGTGAAAATAATTAACACTGAATTATTATTTTAGCAAAGATGTAAATTTTTCCTGGCAATAAATTGCATGTTAATGTAGTTAAGAGACTTCAGCCAACCAAAACATTTCTCACTTTCACGCATCAGAAGTTTTTCGGCTTCAATGGCTGTTATAGCGTTAACAGTTATTTTATGAAATGTAGCATTTCTCAAAGAACCGGATGCTCTGCAAAAGGACAGATTGAATTCTCAATATGTCCTAAAACATTCCAAACAACACACACACACACATGTATGCATACAGTACACACATGCACGCATGCACACACACATACACAGAGTACTGGGACACACCTCTTAATCATTGAATTCAGGTGCTCCCTTATAGATTTTCCATTGTCAACTGTAAGTGATATTATTGCAACAACAGACCATGTAAAGTAACAGAGCACATAGTTGAGGTGCATAGTGCATAAAATTCGCTAGTGCTTTGGTGACTCAGTAATTGCAGAGTTCCAAACTTCCTCTGGCATTAACTCCAGCACAATAACTGTGCTCTGGGAGCTTCATGGAATGGGCGTCCATGGACGAGCAGCTGCATGCAAGCCTCACATCACCAAGCACAATGCCAAGCGTCAGTTGGAGTGCTGTAAAGCACACCGCCACTGGACTCTGGAGCAGTGTAAACATGTTCTGTCGGGTGACGAATCTGTCTGATGGATGAGTCTGGCTTTGGCAGATGCCAGGAGAACGTTACCTGTCTGACTGCTTTGTGCCAACTGTGAAGTTGAGTGTAGGAGGGATAATGGTATGGGGTTGTGTTTCAGGGGTTGGGTTAGGGCCATTAGTTCCAGTGAAGGGAACTCTTAGGGATTCAACATACTAAGAAAGTTTGGACAATTCTATGCTGCCAACTTTGTGGGAACAGTTTGGGGAAGGGTTTCTGTTCTGGCTTAACTGTGCCTCAGTGCACAAAAACAAGGTCTTTAAAGACATGGTTGGTGGAGTTTGGTGTGGAATAACTTGACTGATTCACACAGAGCCATGACCTCAACCTAACAGAACACCTTTAGGATAAACTAGAATTGGCCTTCATGTCCAATATCAGTGACTGACCTCACAAATGCTCTTCTAGAAGAATGGGCAAAAATTCCTACAGACGCATTCCAAAATCTTGTGAAAAGCCTTCCCAGAAGAGTGGCAGCTGTAATAGCAGCAAATTAAGTAGACATACAATGCAATTTAAGACATAGAATAACAATAAAAATATAATTGTAAAAACAATAACTAGCAGAACCCAGAAGGATAAGCGGTTTGGAAAATTATGAATAACTAGTAGATAAATAATAGATAAATAGCTACAAATGACGTATATAAGAAGCAATAGTTGTGCAGAATATTGTGCTTTATTAACATTAATAACAGCATAACTATTTCACAAGTAATTATTGCACAGTTATTTCAGAGTGGTCATTATAATGCACGGTTATAATAACAATGGAACAGGTGTTGATGGATATGCATGAATTATTATTTCTGTCTACTAAGAAGAATAAAACTAGAACCAGTCTATTGACACTGAGTGACAGACACTCAGAGGGAGCAGTTGTGTAGTTTGATGGCCACAGGGAGAAATGATTTCTTGCTTCGCTATATAAATGATTTCTTGTATTGCCTCTGAGTGATATGAGTCGATTATTGAAGGTACTCCTATCACTGTCCAGCATGTCATGAAGTGACTGGGAGACAATGTTGAGAATAGACTTCAGCTTGGACAGCATCCTGCTCTCCACTACTGTTGTCAGAGACTCCACCCCCATCACAACACCGCCTCTGACATAAGCATGTCTTATAATGTTGCCTTCAAAAATAAACACAGCAAAAAGTAAAAATCAGCCTTTATCAGACAAAGGAGCTTCCTGGAAGGCTTTCCTTGCCAAACTTACTAATGTAGCATTAGCAGCACTACGTAATATGGTGCTTGTACACCAGACAATAAGAACACTTTGCTGTATTTTGGAATGGATGGTAGTACTTGAGAAGCACCACTGAGAGACATGACGAATGGAAATTTAATTCTAATGTAAGCAGAGGGGGGCGGCATGGTGGTGCAGTGGTTAGCACTGTTGCCTCACACCTCTGAGATCCGGGTTCGAGTCTCCGCCTGGGTCACATGTGTGTGGAGTTTGCATGTTCTCCCCATGTCGTCGTGGGGTTTCCTCCGGGTACTCCGGTTTCCCCCCACAGTCAAAAAACATGCTGAGGCTAATTGGAGTCGCTAAAATGCCCATAGGTGTGCATGTGTGAGTGAATGGTGTGTGAGTGTGCCCTGCGATGGGCTGGCCCTCCATTCTGGGCTGTTCCCTGCCTTGTGCCCATTGCTTCCGGGATAGGCTCCGGACCCCCCGCGACCCAATAGGATAAGCGGTTTGGAAAATGGATGGATATAAGCAGAGTAGTTCAATCTGATTTTCCTCAAATTACAACAATAACGCTATAGGGGTACAAAACTATCACACAGATCGTTTCATGTAAAATGTAAGCAACTACATTCATAGAGGTAACATTTCCTGAATTAGAAGATCTAAGCAGATCTTGAGGAACAAGCAGCTCATCATGATAAGATGGTGCTAATCCATTAAGTTATTATATACCATTAATAAAATGTTTAATTCAACTGTAAATGTTACATGCAGCCAGTGAAGGAATGCCAGTATTTGTGTAATGTGCTCATATGTTTTCATGTTAAAGGGGAAGTTCACCCCAAAACTGAAACAGTATATGTTTAAGTTGGACTATAGTGCTGTCTATCCATCTATGTTGTTCTGCTGGGAGTTACCTATTTTTGGAGATATCAGCTGTAGGAATGTTGGTCTTCGCTTGAACATAATGGGACTAAATGGGATTCTTTCTGTGGTGATTTGAAAAATTCAACAGCAATGCCTCTTACTAAAAATCATGACCCGGTTACTCAAGATAATCCACAGACGTTAAAGTGAGCACTTTAATGTAGGAGCTGTTTTCATTTTGCAGAAGACATGAGCATGAGCAACCGGCAATATCTTCTGCACAGTGATATGATTGGAGTTCGGTTAAAGAAAACAGTTTTTACATTAAACTGGGCTGCCAGTAATCTTTTAATTATTTTATGTAATTATGTAAACTCATACTGATGTTTTCCAGTTAAAGGCGCAATTCACCTCAAAACTGAAAAATATATGTTTAAGAGGAGTTTTAGTGCTATCTATCCATCTAACTTTTTTGCTGGGAGACGCCCAGTTTGGGAGGTACTAATGTTACTTCTGAGAGTCACCTCATCTATGTTTCAGGTGAAAATTAGCCACTAATTAAAATATGTTTCTAATATTTAGCAGACCATAGCTCTGTAGGACTGGTGTCACACCCCCTTTTTTCCATTTTTAGGTGGTTACACCGAGTGCAGAAAGCAGTGATATGTGGGATTCCTGTCGCGTAATCACCACTGGAAAAACATTTCTAATTCCTTGCTACCCAGGAATGAGTGCTTCTGGAAGGCCACCAACTGTCATTGAATATTTCCATAATATAAAATCATCAGGTCTGGCTCCACTTAACTGCTGGTGTCTGATAATGAAGTTGAGTGGAGACGTCTGGCTGTGGACTATATGGCACCATCTTCCAGATCACTTTTGCTTCAGGGGGAACAATGACTGCAGACCACCAATGGGGAATGAGACATTGGAAGTATTTTTTATTCTTACATTTTCATATCCATGTGCTTTAAAATATGTATTTGATGGGGTCAAAATGACATAGCCAGTCTGTTATTAACCACACTACACCATCAAAATAAGAACCAGAGTAATTTCACTTTCTGTCAAACGTGTCATTAAAAACGATGAGAACATATTTCTGTAATATCACTCTTTCCCTTAAAGTGACACGCGATAAATATCTGGTTCTTGACACACTGCATTTTTTTACCACAGTTGAAAATGGGGAAAACATGTGCTTTTCCTGAATGTGTCATTGATCAGTGGGGTAACAACATTTAAGTGTCAAGGTAATGGAATACAGAACACTGTGCTTCCCCTGCTGCCGTTCTCCTGGGTGCCTGGCCTTCCATGGGGTTTCTACAGGGTCTTTATGACACTGTTGGGCAGGACAGGTAGATTGTGTGGACGGCTACATGACTGGTAGATTTACCACAACACACATGCTACAAAAGTGCAGTCTCTTACCTATACACAGTGTTCAGGCTTCACTGGTAGGATGGCCGACGAAGTCTGATACAGAGTCCTGTCTATATGACTATTTTTTCCTTGAACTACTGAAGCACAATCTACATTAAACATTTTAATATAGCATGCACACTAAAATAGCACGGTAGTCATACAGAAAAAAGGAACTGTGTATAAATCTGATCTTGAAAAGTTTTCTTTTCAAATAAGACTGCCCGGCAGATCTGCAGTACTCCTTTTAAATTTGGTCATACGATTATTTAGGGGTACCAAATCCCTTTCCCACATTGAGACAGAATTAAATTAAAGCAGCAGTGTTTACCCAGAACATCCACATTAGGGATGGTAAGATCCACCGATTCACATCAGTGCACCAGCATAAAAGTGCAAGATGCAAGTGCCCCAATTAAAAAAGTCTGCACTGGATACAATTTGGGATGACCTCCGGATGCATCGTTTCTAACATATTTGCATCGGTAAAATGCAATTTATTAAAGTAGAATACCAAGTTAAATCAATTTGCTTTATTGATTTTGTATTATTTATAGAGCAACTGGTGTTACTAATTTTTCGGGGGTCATTTTGCTTCCAGACCACAGGAAGACAGTCTTTTATTGTGTACCAGCTTGCGTTTATAAGCTGTTGTGTGCAAATGTACCACACTGCTTTTCTGTCTGTGTTTGTGAGGGTAAGAAAGGGGAATAGAATTGAGCCACCCGTTTGTTTAAATGTTAAAGAATGAGCTGATAATGAGCTGGATGAAAGTTTATTTGGTTCATTTAACAGATTTTATTAAAATGTAATGTGTTTAATGGCTTTCTCTATCCGCTAGGGAAAAGTTAACTAAGACAGTAACTGGTTAAATATTACTTGTTATAATTGTGTTGCCCATCTTTCATGTACACTGAAAAGTGTAATTTGTGACTATTGTAAACTTGAATGCAGAAGAAGGCTCTTCTTTCGTGTCTGTAAAAGGAAAATAATCGCCAACCCATTCTTATGTTTATAGCAGAGTGAGGCAGAATCTGTAATGCAGTGCAAAGTTTTTTTTTTGCCTTGCTATTTTTTCTTTAAGTGAAAGCGTATTTTTAAGATAGAGGCCTACAAGCAAGTGTTTTGATTTATTTTACGTCACATTTACCTACAGACTGTATTCATCATCACCCACATCTCCCACAAAGCACTGGAAGTCAGATTGTCACCATGGATGCTACACCTGGGCCTGCACCTCCTTCACCACATTACATCACATCTCCAAAATCCCAAAACACAATCCAGAATGCCATGAAGGGAGGGTCCTGGCCTGGCCTGCCCCGTCGCTGTAGTTATCGAGACAGAAGCAGCACATGGCCAAGGTTACATAAATGTATAATTTTTAGTAGAGATCCTATGCCTTCATTATTTAGAAATATGACCAACAGTTTTTGACCAACAGTTTTTTATTTAGAGTAATTCTCCATCTCTAAACTGTTTCTTAAACATACAGTACTGTATCATATCCCATCTCCAGTTCTCAAATCCCTAATCTACATGAAACCTCAATTCATGCTAAACCCAACTCATGGCAATTAGCCAAATGCTTCTTTATTTACATGGCATTAGGAATTTATACATCTATTACGCAATACGCAGTTTTTCCATAATTTATATTAATTTAAAAAAATTAACTGTTATATGGTCTAAAAAGGAAATGGATTTGGTAATCTATACAAAAAGGCATAACTTTGACAATGAGATTGTCACGACCGCGGTCGGAGCGGGCGATCGTTCAGGCAGGCGAGCGAGCAAGGAGCAGGCAGGCAAGCGGGATATGGGGAAAACGGGGGTTTAATTGAGGAAAACGGAGCGAGTACAGCGGGAAGGAACACAGGCATTGACAACATCAATGACAGACAATGGACTCAGGTAAGACACAGACTGAAATACACAGGACTGAGCAAATTAACTAGACACAGCTGGGTACAATCGGGAGAAAACACGTGGGTAATCAGGGGGCGTGGCACACAGGAGGAGCGGACGAGCCGGGCATGACAGAGATGAACTTTTCTTTAAATTATTTTTGAAAACTACAGTCATCATTATTTACCAAACCCACGGTTTTCAAGATCTAGCAGGTCAGGTCCTATCAGGTTGGGGAGTTTATCACACTCACCAGACGGAACACCTTGGGATAGCGATTGACGACCCCCCACACCGACATGCTCTCCACTCCCATCCTCCGGAAATGGTTGTCTAACTGCCAGAGCCAGGTGTTAATTGGGCATCCTCTTGGCCTGGTCCAGCCACTCGGGTCCTCTGCAATGAGGATACTGCGAGCAAGATCACCCCCAGGGAATCGCGCCACATGGCCGAAGTACCGTAACTGATGCTCCCCCACAATGCAGGTAATGTACCACATTCAGGACTCCCTGAGGAACGGCTCGTTTGACACAAAGTCAAATCAGTGGTATCCAAGGACTATCTGAAGAGACACAGTGCCGTAGGAGTCTAGACTCCGTCTAAGGTCACAGGATAGCGTTCATGTCTCAGAGCCATACAGCAAAACAGGAAGCAGCAGGACTCTAAAGGCTTGGACGTTTATCCTCTTCACTAACAGTTCTAACAGGGAGCAAAAAAAATAAAAAATCAAAAGACAAAAGAAATATGAAATGAATAATATTTTCTATGCATCTCATGTGATTTCAGTTTTGAGGAAGAAACATAAAGGAAACTTATTTTTCAAATACTTATAAATGCTGTTATATCAGTGTGAAAATGAAAATACACACACACACATATTTAACAAATCTTACGTGTCCTTGCAGGAACTGCTTTGTCTGAATTGAGCTTAAGTGTCAACATCTTCACTTGAATGGCAGACATTCATGATGGTGCCATCGCAGAGCCACAGAGCTCTGCAGCATGCAAAGAAAACTGCACAAAAAAAATCCTTTACGACCTGAACTCAAGGCATTAGCATTACCACAGAAAAAAAGACTGGGGGAAAGATTAGTTCAAGGACTTCCTCTGTAACAATATCTGTCTTCTCTTCATATCAGATTAGGCAATCTGGACACACACACGTAAGTCATGATACAGTCGCAGAAAGGAGGGATTTTTTATCCATTCTACTTGTGCAAAAAAGTGCAAAGCCCCTAAGAGGACGAGGGTGGAGGAAAAAAGTCCTTTTGCGAGACCTTGCAGTACTTGTGCGGGATCTCAATTTTTTTTTGCGTTATATCTCGGGCCATACCCAATTCAAAATTTTGACAGTTGTATCAGTTTTGGCTATTCTGTAGGAATATCTTTTTTTTCATGGGCTATATGCACCCAGTGGTGTTTCCGGTAAAATCTCAGCCAGCTAAATCACTTCTGCTATCCGTATTATTGTTATGGTCTTTGAAAAAGATAGTTTAAGTGTATCATAACTTTACGTAATTCACACCCCTGTCTCGTTGGTGGCAAGTGTCATGGCAGTTGCGTGTCCATAATTTTCTTAAAAAGCCTAAAAATTGTGATGGCATTTATAAACAAGGTGAAAAAGAGACTGATACGGTGGAAGATAAAGGACAAGCAAGTAATACTGATGATGTTTATCAGCAAGTGGCAGCTAATGTTCAGGGGCAAAATTGTTTGTTTATATTTTAATTGTAATTGTCTAATTTTGTAAAATCATATTGTTCATATTTGCCGGTTTAGACACGATGGTCTAAGTGTTTTTAGTGGCCTTCACTGTCATTGTGCTTTGTGTGGTGTTCACGTGGAAAGTGACCGCACAGTCGCTCTCTCTCTTCATCTTTTCTCTCCATTCCCTAATAAATTCATAATCTATAAGCTTGTTCTCTAAATTAATCATTAAACAAATTAATATTCATGAATGAAAATTTAATTATATTAAGTATGTCTAATATTATCATTAAAAATGAAAATTTAAATGACGGGTAATAATAGATTATGACCAAATTTTTATGACCCTGCTTGTCAAAATGACAGAAAATACAGGATGATAATATTTTGCTTTGCAAAAATGAGGACACTAGGGTCAGGCTTCAAAGAGAGGCATCAAAGCAAGGCAAATAGTCAAACAGAAAGTATTCGGAATGTAGAAAGCCAACACAAAACAAAGAAAAATAGCTGACATTTCAGGCATTTTTAGGTCCCAAAAAAGAATCTGGGAATTGCGGACCAAGTTCCCCACTTTTGCTAATAAAAATTCAAAACTTTAACTTTGTCGCTAAAAATAGGAAAGTCCGTGCTAGAACTCCACTTTGGTGATGTCTTCCTATATCTTGTGGACGATTCCTCCCCGAACACTGTTGCCAGGAAGAAAGTTTACAAAAGTTAAACATGGACATTTTACATCGAGTACAACAATGGATACTTTTTTGCTTTTATGAAACTACATGGGAAGTTTAACCTACGAGCTTTGTGTCTCCCATGCTTGTTTAACAGTAAGGTCGCTGTTCCTGTTGTGCAGTGGGAAAGTGACACAGAAAAGTGGCCAGGAGCTACAAAAGTTCCCAATTGAGACAGCACAGAAACTCAGAACTAAGAAATACTGTCGGTTCCTGAACTTAGGTGTGAAAACGCAATTTTATGGCTGCCATTCTTTCATTGCTTCCCAAGGAATGGAGGCACATCTAATAGCACAAACCCACAATCTTCTCCTCTCTGGGCTTTATTTCTCAGATGGGATTCTGTGGAAGTACAACACAGGCTTATCTTCTCGTCAATTAGTGCATCCAGTCGAACAATAACTATCAGTGTTTTGGCTAGACAAATATGGTAAAAAATTTGTGGTGGGTAGCAGAATAAGGTCTTCTTTGGTGGTATAATAAGGATATGACGTCACATCAAAACTATAAACGCGTACTAGGGCTGCATGATGTTGGTGAAAATTTCAAATGTTGCGAGGCGATTTTGTTACAATAACTATTGGGATACTTATAAAGCCAGGTGCACACAACTTTTCTCTAAGTTATTTATAACTTTCTCTAAGTTATTCTTAGTTGGAACACTGCTTTGTTACAGACCCGACCCACCCACACCCACAGTATCTTCTTATGCTGACACACATAACAACATACCAGATAATGTGTGTTTTTTTTCTTAGCTAGTGCCCTCCTTGAATATAAAAAATATATTTATGGTTTGTCAGGGTCGGTACCCATCCATCCCTGTTTGGTCCCCGTTTGGCCAGCAGGGGTTGCTGGCCATCATGTTCCCTCTGTCACTGCACTAGTCCCTAGTGTGTTTCCCTCGTTCCTTGGGCCACTGCATAGCTCAGTGGGTTAAGCATTTGGTGCCTAGACTATAATCCTGAAGTTATGGGTTCAAGGCCATTCATGCTCATTTTGTTTTTTCTAGTCTTTTACTTGTTTATCCTATTTGTCTCTGGTTTATATCTGTTCTGCTTGTGTTGTGGTCCTAATTTCTCCTAGTGTTAGCTCTCAGTTTTTGTAAATGTTACTGTTTGTTCCTCTGTTCCGCTGCACAGTTCTATTCCCTGTGTTTTTTGCTTGGCGTCTTAGTTGTGCTTTGTTTTATTGTTTTAGTTAATTCGGTATTGTTCCCTGTTTGTTCTCTGACGCCTCATGGTCGTTTTATCTTGTAGATTTAATCTGTGTTCAGTTCATTAAAGAAACCCTTGTTTGTCTCATAAGCGCAAGTGGATCGTCACCTTCCTTTCCCCGCCTGCACCATGCCCTGTGCCAAACATGGTTCCACATATATACAGTATATTTCCACATTGAAATGTCATCCATTTTGTAAGATTCTATCTGTTTTTTTTTCCTGTTATGGTAATGGACTTTGACAGACTAGAAAAAAAAACATATATCATTGTTTATGAATCACAGTCAACTCACGGGTCTTCGACTGAATATGACAATAATCAACATTGAGGGGGTAGCCCTAGTTATTTCGCAATACTTTTGTAAGATCTTGCAGTAGTTTTGCATTACTATTAACTGCACTGTGTCCATTCAATAGTGTGCTTTAAGCATTAAACTATGGAAGACACTGCACACTTTATACCTTAAAGACCATGTATTTATTAATACCTGCAGGTATCCATTCACCACCAGTAAGTATAAATAAGCCGGCTATTTAATGTGAAGTGCACATGCACATGTTGAAATATGAATGAAAATTTGCTTATAAAGAAATCTGGAAAACCAATGGGTGTTGTTTGCTTTTGTTGAAACCCATAGTGATGCGGCTGGGTCGGGTCCAAGAGAATGATTATTCAGATCACCAGCATGCCTCGTGCGGTGCTGATCGTGTATGAAATTGTGTAATTTAAGGTGTGCATTTGTGTATTTTATGTTGTAAATAAGTGTTATACATGCGTAATGTTTATCATGGAGTGTATGAGTTTTTGTAAGTGCCCACCCCAAGTGTGAGTCATGTCGATCGCTGTTCACCTGTGCGTGTTACTGCTAGTTTGCTCTGAAAGTGCTTGGTTAATAAACAAAGAACTCTTGTTCCTTATACAAAGAGCTGCCTTCTCGCTATTAAAAAAATAACCCACACAAATCCTGTTACAGTTGTGTCCTACAGTAAGTGGGACCTGGAGGGTGTTTTTTGCATGTGGATTAAGACATCCAGGATCAAAGGACTGATCTGGGGTCATCTAATCGTGATATGATCACCCGGATATTTTGGTTCTTCAAAGCCATTTGAGAATCAGATTAGTCAAACTCGATTTAATCATCCGAGATAGCTGTTCGCTCCCGTGGACACTACCTAGGCTGCGTATATCAACCCTTGAAACCATGATTGGCAAGTGTATTAGCTGACAAAAATAACAAAAGCAAGAGCGCAGTACTTCAAGCTCAGCAAAGCAAGGCTTTGTCCCATTTACTTAACTGCAAGCACACTCAGTTGTCACACACTTTGGTAACGTATATTAACATAAGATGCAAAGTGCACATGTGTATATAAAGCACTCAAGTACCCGGGCATTTGTATAACTCTTATTTCATCCTTATCCTGCATTTTTCATATATGTTTTTCCTTGTTTACATGGCCCTATGTGAGGGATCATCCAGCAGACAGAGGGGCAACAAATTTGACGTTAAACAAAATTTACTCAAAACCCAGAAATCATTAAAATACAAAAGAATATCCAACAGAGGAAAAGCCTCTTTCCCAATAAACAAAACAGAAAGAAACCAAAATTAAGGCCATTAACATATTAACATAAACCCACTTACACTGAAAAAAACTGACCTACCAAATAACACACTGGGGAAACATATAAACTAGGTCCAGCAACACAAACACAAACAATCTTATATTAAAAAAAAAATCAAATCAAAAATGTTAGCTAGAAAATATTAAACAGATATGCCAGTAACCAACCGCCCCTGCTGTGGCTGCTGTTGGTACTGGTGATGGAAATATAAAGGGAACCACAATGACCCGGGCTGTTTGCCCGATGGCCTGAAAATATGCACGCACAAACTCCCAAGCTGCTATACTCCTCCAGGTAACTGCAACATAAGAATGCAAAACAAAGCACACATATATCAGTGCTGACATGTTCATGCATTATTAAATGAATATCCTGACAAATAAAATGATTAAATGATGTTCCCTGTGAATTTCATGGAAATTAAGTGATGAAAACCCAAATCATAATCAATGAAATGTATAAACCTGGATGAAAGCCTCAGCAAGCTGTGTTTGTGCATGCAGGTCAAGGCAGGGTTACCATGCACTCTCTGTCTCTCCAGACATCACACCTTGGTATTCAATTGTTTGTATGTGTACTCTAATATTATGCAATACAGATCTATTGCAAAAAAATGGACTCTTCTTAATATGATCATACCAAGTACACTTGGTTTCTCTTGTACGAAAGGTATAGCCATGGTTGGACAGGTTTGCTGAGTGGAAAGAGGTCTGTTTATATCTGTGATCTAATTTTGTTTACATTGAATAAACCTGTTCTGAGCAGGTTTGAGCTTACGGACTGGTTGCTGTGACAACCAATTCAACAAGAGTTTCGGACTTTTCTAAATTAAATCCACAATTAAATTTGGATCTCTTTTTAATCCACATACGAAGGACACCTCCCGGTCCGCAAACTTCATGTGATGAGCCACATAAGACTGACTGACATGTAAAGGGTTAAATGGCACTCTGATAATGAATGAGCTTTTCACCAGTCAAGGAGGATGGTGATGAAGAGAGGCGAGAAGGAGTGGAGAGCAGCGGATGTAGGAAGCCGGCACATGGTTGAGTGTGACAGAGAAGTTTAATGTCCATTGTTTAATGGTGATAAGCCAATGAAAGATAACCCAATAACAGCAGCAGAATGGAACTTTGCAAGTGCGTGCGGCAAACTGTCAAGGTGCGAGGAAATGGATGGCAGCTAGTGCATCTGAGGAAAACGGACAATGAGGCAGCAGGTACAAGATCGGTGAATCTGTTTGGGAAGTTGGATGCTCCTCCTTTCCTTTTCTGTCTTCCTTTGTTAGCATTCCCTGCTGCTGGCCTTCATCCACTTAGCACTGGATTTGAGTGACTCCTGTTCGACGTACAAGACATTGTGCTATTGAAACGGACAATACTGACAGATTTTATGAGTTGAAATTCCCAAACTTTATGTGCCCTGTTACATTAAATGTACAGTGGAATGAATGTCACCATTTTTCAGTGTACTGTGGAGAGGCATTTATTGTACTGAAGGTTTTGTGTTTACATTGTAATTTTCATTTTGAGTTAAATTTCAATTACCTTGGTTGAAACAGGTAATGCGGGGGCAAGCGAGATTCTAGCCATGCAGCATTTCACTGCCTTCCTATTTTGTTACTTGATGGTAAAGTAAAAGCAGTTTTGGGTGCTTTAGCTGAAAAGCAGGACTGCGTTTATTGTCCCAGGACTTTGAAGCTGAAATAAAAAAAAAAACACACAAGTATAATTAAGTCCCCTTTCCTGGCCACTGTGCTCGTTTAGCAGGGAGCTTCTGCGTCCCTCACTTCGAACATCATTATGCTGCTTTCGGCACTGAGCGGCTGATCTAATGATGCCTGAAAACAAGGACACACTCGTTGCTACCATGCCTGCTTCACTTTGAAAGGCTTTACACACGTAGACATATTTGTTGGTTCCCTTCCACAAAAAAACAATAAAACACAACAATCTCTGAAATGACTTGAAACTGACAAAAGTTTAATGGCTTCCCTTATTTTTTCCCTTATATAACACAAATCAGCTCTTGCTTTCGGTTATTGATTCCTCCAGATATTTAATATAATATTTTATAAACAAATGAAAAAATATTTTATAATGTATAAACAAATTAAAATGGCACAGACAAAAAAGATGAACATTTTGTGGCACCACCTTCAGCTTGCAGCAATCACTGCCAACAAGCGATCTCTGTACTTCACAGTGAGACGTCTGCATTTGGCAGCTGGTAGTCTGGCCCACTCTTCCTGAGCAAACTGCTCAAGGTGTCTCAGGTTTGAAGGGTGGTGTCTCCACACTGCAATTTTCAGTGTTCGATAGGATTGAGATCTGGAAGGCCATTTAAGAATACTCCAATGTTATTTCCTCAGCCATTCTTGAGTGCTTTTAACTGTATGTTTTGGGTCATTATCCTGTTAGAGGACCCATGACCTGCAACTAAGGCTGAGCTTTCTGACACTGGGCAGTATGTTTCATTCCAGGATGCTTTGGTAAAGCTAAAATAATATGGACAGATTTGTTGGAAATCCTAAAGAGAATATTTTTCCTTGCATTTATAGTCATGTTGCAAACTAAGTGCAATACAGTAGGAGGGCAATTCACTTATGGCTCAGAGGCAGATTCAGTATTTTTTCCACATCGTGAATGCAACATTTTCCTTGGGTTTCACGTGTTTGCTGTTTGTGGGCCTATATGCCTTCTTGGGCCACTTCTGATTGGTGAGCATGACTGGCATGGGGCTTGTGATTGGTGAGAATGACTGTCACACAGGGAGCACGGCATGAATTTGTAAAACTGTTCTCACAGCAGTTTTAAACCCTGGGTCCGACATGCTGTATAATGTATATCCTAAATCACATCCTTTGTGATTGGCTAATCGCGTTGTTTCAAATCACGATTTCGATTTGAAATCGATAAATCGTCCGGCCCTATGTCATGCCCGGCTCGTACGATCCTTGTGTGTGCCACGCCCCCTGATTATCCACGTGTTCTTCCCTGATCGTACCCAGCTATATCTGATTATGTTTGCCCAGTCTTGTGTATTTCAATCCGTGTCTTGCGTTGGTTCCTTGTCCGTCATTGATGTCAATGCCAGTGTTCCGTCCTGCCCTTACCTTCCCCAATAAATCCCCGTTTTCCCCGATTACGCTTGCCCTGCCTGTTTCCTGCCTACCTGCCTGCCTGTGCACATTACCCGCGCCGTGGATCGTGACACATTAATCACAATGATTATAATATCAGGTCAAATGGACAGCAGAGTTGGCAGAATGGGCACACTGCTGGTCCCATGTCAGTTCCCCCCCGAACCTGGATACATGTGGCGATACAGTGTGGAAGGGAGTCGTATAGCTGTTGTATTCTCTCCTGCGGAAAGTTGGAAAGATCATTAATGTATTGACCTTGAATAAAATAAGACATATATTGCAAATTGCAATATTATCTTCTCGGTTGTATAGCCAATTTTTAAAATAAAATTTACCAAGTTTAACCGTGTAACTTTGCCTTTCCCCTCCATCAGCTTCCACATGTAATGCTAACTAAATGTTTTGATCTTAGCTGTGAATTCTGGGATTCTGTGCAACGTCATGACCAAAGTTCTAGCACTATTTACACCCAGGAAAAAATACTATATGTCTCTGTTAAAAACTTTGCTCATGCTAATTCCCATTTTCTTTTGGGCATCAAAATACTGTATGCATTATCACATTCAAATTAACATGTTATGACTTTTAAATTAATGCTATGTATTAACATTAACAGTACTCATGTAGTATATGCGTGCAGCGTTTTTAAACAGAGCAAATTTACTTTGAAGTATTCAGTCTCAGTCTGAGTATAGTGCACATCTTCATGACTGAAAGTGAGCTCAGCTTCCATATCAGCGTAGCATTTTGCCTGTCAGGAAGAGATAAGGGATCTTGGCTGATCCTAAATCAATATTACTGAAATGCATTAAGATTTCAAATGAGTCTCAAAGTGAATGTAGCTTGACCTAAACCATAGCATCTGATTCCATTATACTCTTGAAAGCTGTCTCTTAAAAGTAGTTTATCACCTCAATGCAAGGAGGTCATGGGTTGGAGATTCCAATTGCATAGGTTCTGTTTATTTCGACATTTATTACAGACGAGAAACCAAACATGACCGGTCATAATGGTTTTATCTGAAGTGTTCAGTAAACAGAATAATGTGTATTGATTTTCATAGGATATTGATTTATTGTGCAATGCTTTTTTGTCCCATCTTTATAACATTGTAGACCCCCACAACCCTGCATTGGACAAGTGGGCATAGAAAATGGATGCATATTTTTATTTTTAATGGTACTTATGAATTTCACCTTTCATTGTTTGTTTTCATATCACTTGCATTTATGTAAGGACTCAAATGACAGAACTATATGTGTAAGGCCTTAATACTTAAAATGTAAAATTCTTGTTTTTTTATATAATCATTGATAAATTGATTTATCATGTATCCACCATTCACAAAATAAAAGACAGACACAGGTTCAAACAGATACAATGTATGAAAGAAAAAAAATCACAGAGACCCACTGACTTATCTAACACAAATTCTCATTCCCAATCCTGATCGACACTCTCCCACTTTGTCTTCCTCTGTAATCAATTTATACTGCAGTTTCCCAGCATGCACTTCTAAACCAAAGGCAGACATGATCTTTAGTTCCGAATAACAATTAAATGTACAGGACACATTCCATTGTTGTGTACTGTGTGCTGTGGTGTGTCAACAATGACCACTGATCACTAAATTCTAGATATGTCACTTAATTATTAACCTTACTGTAACTGACAAATAGAATGATCTAGTCATGTTCATGCAAAGTATGTGCGAACAGGTCATGCTAATAGCAAGTTGCAAAATCATATAAGGGCCATGCCCAAAGAAATAATGTATCACTGTTTCTAATTATATACTTACAAGATAGCTGATGTTTCTGGCACAATGAATTTTTGGCAAATTCACTTGTTGGTCTACTGCTCCTATTAGGCATGTTTTGCCTATGATGTCACCTATTCCACCATCCTGAGGCGCTGCTGACGTGGTGCTTGAGCCACTCCCTGTGGCATGGATTTGGGATCTGTGGGCTGTGATGCCTTTTTTGCCGGTCAAATTTCAGATCGATTCACTTCTTCCTCACCTCTCATTACAGTTGATTCAACATTAAACATGCCACAGAATGCATTTTTTCAGTATTTTTAATTGTTCTGTGGTGTCTAAATAAAATATATGCAAACTTGGTTTGCTTGAAAAATGCCCAGAAAGTTTTACAAGCACATTTACAACCATATTATTTGGTCCTAGAATAAAACAGACCATTTTCCCTATTTTGGTTCATTAATATGTTGATGAGCTCTGCTCTGATTGGCTGAATTACTGTGAGAGTATTGCTGTGCAATGGCTCACACAGAACCAGCATCTCTACAGTCATATGCCCCATAATGACGTTTCAGTCAACGACGGACCGCATATATGATAATGGTCCAATAAGATTATAATGGAGCTGAAAAATTCCTATCACCTAGAGACATCATAGCACAATGCATTACTCAAATTTTTGTGGTGATGCTCATTTAAACAAAAATACTTTGCTGCAATTTGTGTAGCATATTTACTATGCAGTATTTTTTTTTTGGCGATACTCTTTCTCCTTTGCCTCATGTAACTGTAACCCTCACACTTCAGCCTAGGCACAAGTTTTTAGCACTGCAACAAAATTCAGGTCCGTTTGTGCTTATAACACCTCAAAAATAATGACCCAAAAACCCCACATAACTCAGTCACAATCAACAGTTAACTTTGTGTTTCTTGCCAAAGTATGCTTCTAATCAGGAACATTTCTAGCTATGTGTTTTTTTTTTTGAAGGAAGATAGGCATCAAAGCAAAAATACTTAGGGTTAGATTAAAATACTTGGGGCTGTATCCCCGAGTAATCAGACCTATTGACGCCCATGGTCTCAATTCACTGTCAACTGGACCCACTTTAGTCTGTTTAGCAATCTCTCCTAATAATATGACACCCTATAATTAGGATTGTTCTCTGGACACTCAGTTTTTAATGGTAATTGCAACAGTCGAGCTACATCACCATGTTGCAGTGAAGGCCTGTACTGTATCGTACTGTCAAGCAGTTAATATTAAAGACCATCTTTGTGGTATAGCTGCCGTTAATGTAGAAACACCAGTTTTGGGACCAAGAATTTTCACTAGCGGCTTGTGATCTGTGAGAAAGGTAAATTTCCATCCATAGAAGTACAGACGCACCTCTACTTACGAACTTTCAACTTAAAAAACTTTTAGATATACGAACGAAGAGGACTCTGTTCATTGGGCTCCCGTTTCCTGTCCGCAACATCAATTTTTTTTTTCTGCATGTCAATTCCAGGTAGCACAACTTCTGCCCACTACTTCTGCTGTGCAGCAGTGTAGCATGCATACTCCAAGCATCCTAGTTCTTTGTACTTGTGTGTACCCTTGAAATGATCTTGAATAACGACTTACGAACATTTCAAGTTAAGAGCGGCCTCTCGTAACATATCTCATTCATAAGTAGAGGAACGTCTGTATTCATGAAATTTGGTCACATCAAGAAAAAAAATAATTTATGTTCTGATCAACATGCAAGAAGCATATGCAATTGGCTTTTCGACTCCATCGGGTAATCTATGGCGGTGTTTCTCAAACTAGTTCAGGGAATTTTGAGAGAGCAAAAAATGTGGACTGTCTGGGGGGGTCCCCAAGGACTTGTTTGAGAAATATTGACCTATGATATATAACCACAGCCACTCTTTAAAGAGAGGCGTCTCAAGCCAGCCCCACAGGCAACCTTGGGTCATAGTGCATTAGCACAGGTCCTGTAGCAAGTCTATGTTTAGTGTTTTCAAAAGAACTCTGACATTTACCAGTCCAAACCCATTCTCTGTCTTGGTCACAACTTTATTTCGCTAGAATAATATAAAATTTGCTATAGTAGTTACCCACAGCTAAAAATGATCCCATTTCAGTTACTTTTTTTTGGGAACTGGGGCCTCAGTTGCCCATATCTAAGTGGCTTCAGTCTTCTCCTTGATTGGATGTAATCCTTCTGAATCAACTCGGGATTGGATCCGCTACAGAAGGCTCACATCTGCACCCGCCTGGACCTCCCAAGCGCCTACAACCTGATCCGTATCCAGGCCAATGATGAGTGTAAAACCTCCATCACAAGAACAGGTCGGATTGAGAGATGCCCTATGGTTTGAAAACAGTCCCTCTATTTTTCAGAACTTCTCGCGGATATGCTGAACCGATTTCTCATGATCTAAATCGATTACATCCTGATCTACTCCCGCTCCCCCGAGGATCACCAGGCCATCAATGAAATTTCTGGGGAACCACATCCATCTCTACGGAGGGATGATGAGAAGGTAAGGGTGTTCATGGACTGGCCCTGTTCTTGCACCATTAAGGAGCTCCAGTGGTTCCTTGGGCTTGCCAACTTTTACAGGAGCTTAATCCACAGTTTCAGTTCTGTGGCTGCTCCTCTCAGTGCTTTCCTCCAGAATGCTCATATCTCCTATTCATGGAACATAGAGGCTGACGTCACTCTCTGCTCCCTCAAGGATCTCTTCAGTTCAGCCCCAGTGCTGCAGCAGTCCAACCCATCACGGCCCTTTGTGGTGGAGGTCAACGCCTCTGAGGTGGGTGTGGGGGTGGTCCTGTCTCAGCATCAACCCAAGGATGTGTGCGTTCTTCTCCTGTAAACACTCCCTGTTTATATGCAACTATGATGTGGGAAACCAGGAGTTACTAGTCATCAAGCTCACCCTCAAGGAGTGGCAGCACTGGCTAGAGTGGGCTGCTTATCCAGGTGCTGACCCACCAGCACAACCTGAAATACTGTACCTAACTGTCAACTAACCTAACTCCCCGTCAGGATTGCTGGGCCTTCTTTTTCACCAGGTTTGACTTTAAGATGTCCTACATCCTGGAAAAGAAGAACATGAAGGCTGACACCCTGTCCCAGCAGTTTGAGACTCCCTAGATCAGACCGGAATTGGAGACCCCTGCCCTACATGAAGGAGGACCCGGTTCCTCTGACTTAGATAAGATCATCCAGGAGGCTCTACGCTAAGATCCTGCACCTCCCACCTGCCCCCCAAGCAAGTTGTTTGTCCCACCTAACCTCCAACTATCAGTTCTGCAGTGGATCCACACCTCCTCTGGTTCGAGACACCCCAGAGTAACTGCCACAGGCTCTTTCCTGGCCCGCCAGTACTGGTGGCCAGGCAAGAGGGAGGTGGTGGAAGAGTACGTCCTGGCAAATAGCACAAGGCGGACATCCGTCGACCCACCAGCCTTCTGCAGCCCCTACCTATGCCCTAGCTACCCTCGTCCCATCTGGCCCTGGATTTTGTCAAAGACCTGCCTCACTCCCAGGGCAACACGGTAATCCTCACAGTGGTAGACCTTTCCCGCCTGTACTGGTTAGTAGAGATCCTGTTGGCCTGAGTCTTTCAGTTCATGGGACTCCCCGAGGACCTTGTCTCAGACCAGAGTCCCCCTATTCCCCTGGCTAATGGTGATGCCTACACCGTCCGAGCCCAATCTCCTGTGCATGCCTTGTCTGTCAGCACCCCCAGCCCATCCCATTCCTCTCCTCCTGCCATGTGCCCAGTCTCGCATCTGGACCCAAGACAGCCCTGATCTGCCTTGGATTCCTTTCTCCCATGCTGCCCATTACATATCAAGAAGAAGTTAAAACTGTTGTGCATCCACTGCTCACTAGAAAACAGACACCAGTTCAAAATGACACGATTTTCTTTTTATTTATAAGGAGTTATAAAAGAAAAAAATCACAGGGACCCACTGACTTATCTAACTCAAATGCTCTTGCCAATCCCAATCGAATCTCTCCCGCTTTGTCTTCCCATATAATCAATTTATACTGCCCCGTTACCCAGCATGCCCTTGCAAGCAAAAGGCAGATGTCATCTTTATTTCCAATAACAATTACCCCTTGCATTATTTACTGCAATCATCTGTTTTAGTTTTATCTTTGTATTATAATTATACACAACAGTTTCTTTTATGTTGGGGAGGCTAGCTATGGGTTGACTGTTAATTATAATCATTTGGATAGCAAGACTAGATTTATCTGAGTTTCAAGGTATACAATGCTCAGGGAACATTTATGCTGCATTAAACAGATTTCAATACCTCACTCATATTACATTTATGTATCTTTAAAGGTAAATACAATTTACCTTGTGAAAACATAGTTGTTTATTTTATGTTTGATATGTTTGGCTTCATAAGTCCCATATTGAAATCAACAATGAACAAAATAGGTGTGTTGTTTAAGCATCACTAAACATCAGTATTCATGATTTGTAAAACGGTAAATGAATACATTAATGAATAACATTGTGTCCTTGGTGGAATTTTAAAGAACAATTTACTCCAAGTTGTGTAGTTTTCTATTTTCTGTTTCTTTTCCGAGGGTATTTGATTTGCAAATGTTTGTGGTCTTGATTGTAATGATTCTTGATATTACTGAAAATTTGTCAAGTACTACATGCACACACGGTCCCAATTAACGATTACACTTCCTCTTGTTTATTTAATCTAGCCTGCCCAAGGACTCAGTGTGAAGGATTGTCTTGTGTTATGCAGCATGCTGAGCACTCTGTCTCGATATTGTGTCCTGCCATTACTTACCTTACATTCCTAGCTCCCGAACTCCTGTACCCAAGCCCCATTTGGACATGCCTGGTGTTCTTATCTCCTGTCCTTTGTGTTCTTGTAGGACTGATTTCACCAGTTGCTGACTTCTCTTCCGTGACCCCGACCAAATGCCCCGTTTGCTGATTTACTGTCCGTTTGCTGGTCCCTCAAAATAAAACCCTACTAACTGCATTTGGGCAATTTCTATTGCAACAAATTTGCAGCCCAATCCTTAAATAAATACATTTTAAAAGTTGCTCTTGTGACACCATGTTGTAACAGAAATTAAGCCTTTTAAAACTTTTGAAATGATATTCTTACGTGTGTATTCTCCAATTTTTCCACATTTAATTTTCTTTTACAATTTTAGAATTTTTATGAATATAGATCCTGAGTGACACTCTGAGGACATACAAAGTGTAGTTAAAAGTGAAAACCATATTTTGCTATGTATTGTCTTCCTCTTCATCTATACATGCATTAACACCCAACACGTGAGGTGTTAGGACTGTGCTGCACAATGCTAAAGCCACTCATTCTCTTCAATAGGATTACTTATAAACTGAGAGATGAAATAAAATACTATTAAACCTTAAAAACCAAAGCACTGCCCATAGCCGAAATCGCTCTTCCTGTGTTCCAGTGCGAAGTCTTTTCCCTTGATTTCAAGTGGTAAAACAATAACAAATATTGGGCAAACTATTTTGTAATATGTCAGCCTTTTTAGGAGGGTTTCTGCTAAGGCGGTGCAGTTTGTGTACTCTATATTTTTTAAAAACTAATGGGACTTTCCATCCATCCATCTTCCAACCAGGCTGGAGCCTATCCCATGCAGCACAGGAGACAAGGTTGTGGTACACAGTCTGGACATTTTAGAGATGCCAATTAACCTGACTGCATGTCTTTGACTGCAGAAGGAATCTGGAGTACCCAGAGAAAAGCCACACAACATGGGGAGAACATGCAATCTCCATATACCATGAGAGGAGTTGGGACTGAAATCCCAAGCCCTGGAAATATGAGCCACCATGCTTCTCCTGATGGGATTTTGAATCCTGGTTATGCTCTCTCCCCAGTACAGTAGGGCTCATTGCTGGACTAAATGCAAGATACCCACCGGCATATCATTTGGGTGTTTAGCCTCGCACCTTCAGGGTGTGGGTTTAATCCAACTGTGGGACCACCTGTTGCAGGCCAGCATATCCTTTTATGTTCCTTCCCACTTGTTCTCCTGGCTTAAACTCCATAAAATATGAAAAGTATTCCAGCATGATTATGGGCTCCAAGTACACAAAAATACAGAATGTGTGATCAGGGCAGGGAACCGAACTACACTGTCCTTGTGGCAATTTTTCTATTTCTAGGGTAGATATTTTGAAAAACAAAATAGCACTTTATGTAAAATAGCCAACATTTTGCACAATTCAGATTTTTCAAACAAGATAAGAAATAAGAAAAACCAATGAACCAGGGGGAAATTCTAGAAACTGTGTGTTACATTAGACCAAATTTCAAAGAAGGATATATTTATATATTTCGGAATGAGTGATCTTTGACCAGCAAGACTTAGTAGAATTCAATATTCCAGCTCCTCTGAACTCTTTTCAACCGATTTTATTTATTTATTGCTGACATGCAGCTGTAGACACAATTACATGAAGCATTCTGATTACTATTGCTTTTCTGACCATAGATTACAGCTCATATGGGATTATTGACAAGATAAGGGTCTCACATTGCTTATTCTCAATACATTATCTGCAGTCATAGGCATCACCGTACAAACAAATTGGTGCTATTCAACTTGTTGAAACAAAATCCAAATTGTCTATCCTAATGGGCCCCAATAATTTTGTGAATGACTTTTTCATTTATCTTATTATTTCCAGTATGTTATGTTAACATGTAGCTGTAACTGGAAGGTTGCCGGTTTGAGTCTCAGGGTTGGCAGGGTGATGTCACTGTTGGGCACCAAAGCACCCCCCCCCTTCCCCAATTTCTCCCCATTGACTGTCTGGCTCTGCTTTGTCAAAAATGTATGCTCTAGATAAAAGTATCTGCTAAATAAGTCACATGTTAGTGTAAGTCATAAAGCAAAGTGTCTGCTATATAAAATAAAAAATGGAGGATGCCAATTATTTTTGTCAGTTTCAACTTATTTCACCGAAAATTGTGATTCATTTTTAAAAAGTGGAAATGGACAATTCTTTTGGCTGTGACTGTAACTACACTTTGATGGGACACATTTATTGCAACACTGGACATATTTATTGTAACTCTAATCACACATATTATAGTCATTAGTTTTACATTGATGTTGCAGGGCAAGACAAAGTACGACTCATTTATATTATGAGTACTTTGTCAAGACTCTCTCTCTCTCTTTCGTTCTTTCTCTTGCACACACACACACACACACACACACAAACACACAGAGCAGAACAGAGAGACACCAGTGCACCTAACAGCATGTTTTTAAACAGCATAAATAAACCTGCACAGCATTCAGACCCTATACATGAAGAGTAGGGGCAGAATTTTTTTAAACCACATGACAGCTGCTATTTTGTATCTTTTTTTAATTAAAATTGTTTAATGTTTAATGCTGCTAAATAAGGCTGGGTAGTATGCCCTAAAAATGATATTACAACATTTTCACAATATGAAATATGAGTATTTTTCTGATTATAATGACCAAATTGTTTTAATAATATTTGTTTTACTAATGATTGTGTTACTGGTGATAAATTATGCCAACAGCAGATTCACTTGGTGGATTTTGTGCAAAAATGATGCATTATAACTGTTAATTAACTTTGGACATGCGAAGCAAAATCCCTTTTCTACAGTGAGCCACATTGACTCACATATGAGCAATTTCCTCCGGGATTAATAAAGTCTTCTGATTCTGATTCACAAAGAATAACTATTTTAATTATTACACCTTAGTAGCACGGTGGCTCGGTCAGTAGGGCCACTTCCTCTTGGCTCCAGCTGAATCCCACCTTCACGTCGTCTGTTTGTCATTTGCAATTTTTCCTGTGTTAAATTAACGACCTTAAATTGTGTGCAGGGGTGAAAAAGGGGCACGGATACCGGACGATTCAGGGGGCCCGGCACCCTGAATACGGGAGCCCTTAAAGTCTCACATATTCTTGCAGTATGCAATTTGTACTATTTTTGTAATTTTTAGCAAACGTTACTGTGCATTTTGGGCGTCCATTAGTGGGGCACTCAAAGTGACATTTCGTTAATGGGCATAGAATTTCTAGCTACACCCTTGGGTGCGTGTGTGCTCATGTGCCCTGTCACAGACTGGTAGCCAGTCTATGGTGTAACCCAACCTTGTGCTCAGTGCTGCTTGGAATAGGCTGCAGACCTGCATTGACCCAGACTAGGATAAGTGGTTGGAAGATGGATGCAAATGTATCATTTCATGGCATACGGTTATAATGTAAACTGAAATCTAGAACATGGAAGGTTAAATAACTTCTTTAATTTTCTGGAATATATAATACTATACTATTTGAAATGACACCAACCCATTGTTACACTTTTACGGTCAACATTGTCAAAATGTTACAGTTTCTATGAACAATTTAAAGACCATCATCCAGATAATGGCAGCTGTATTAAAATTTCTTCATGGTTTCTGTGGAGACCAAGTGCTTTTATCTGAGGTTTATTTCAGTGTTAATATTGCATAAACTTGTCCCCTACAACTTCAGACTTACCAGAATGTAATTAAACCCCTTTCACATAGAAGTGATTACTGTAATAATTCATCTAATACTTAAGACTCACACCTACATTCCATAATTACTTAAAGTGCTCAGAATCTCCATGAGGACCAACAGCATTATAATGGGAATCAACCTGTTTTTATAGGTATTCAATGATTTCTAAAATGAAAAACAAAATCTGTATTTTATGAATCTAACATTTTAAGTAAGGGAAAAGCAAAAAGTCGAGTCAAAAATTCAAGTCAAGGATTTTATTTGTCGTAAAGACATTCATACAGTGAGTACAGTGTGCAGTGAAATGCATGTCTGCCTGGCTCCAAGACTGTGACAACACGAGTTTAAGAAAACAGAAACACAATAAATATCAATGTAAAACAAGATGTAGAATAATTATAAAATAACTAATAAATAATTAAGAAAGGAATAGTACTACAAAGTCATGGTCCTGTGAAAAATGTTTGTGAGGTGACTGATGTCCCCAACCACAATTCCCTCATTCTTCAGTGAGATTTCATCATAAACACACAACTGTTGACTTTCATTCTTGTTGTCATATATTGTGTATAAACTCTGCTTAGAGTCTGATGGTGTTTATGGCTGTGTGGTGGTGGCTGAGCGTGAGGGCAGCTCATTAGCTATGCTTGCCTGCACATCCCCAATTGGTCATTTAGCTGTATCTTACCCTATAACAGTACATATGATGTAGTGGTCGGGAAGCTCCACCCCTATTCATTTACAGTACCGCTGGTAATACTTCTGTGGGTTCATACAGCGCGGCATCTGAATGGTTTATGTGACATTAGTGCTGGTGAACCTCAGTACTACGGGATGGAGGCTCCAGTGCACCAGTAGCTGCCTCTCACCATCCGGGAAGTGCCAGCACTGGTACAGCAGTCTGTCAAGCTCCTCGAAGGCTCTCCACTGGGAGCATAGTTCTGCTGCTCAGCTGGGGTCAGGCTGAGGAGGGTTTGGAGCGCTTCTCCTTCGAGTGCCACTTCCAGGTGGACCACCATCTCCACATTGTCCCACCTATGTCAGGGTCTGTACCATCTGACCCTGCCCTCTGTGTCTCTTCCCCTTTTGGTGTTGTTCATGAGCTCATAGCTCATGAGTCGAGTGATTTATAAGTGACTTAGAATGTTGGAAATGCATGTAACTTAAGCGCTTTTTGACTTAAGCACCTGATGGGAAAATAGACCCCTAAAAGAGTTAAAGTATATTTTCTGTCTTTTTGCAACACTGCATTGGTTACCTGCTTCTTTCTGAATTGATTTTAATGTTCTGTTACTAGATCTCAATATTCGACGTGGACAAGTACGCTCATACCTCAGAGTTTCTGATAGAACCTATTCCAAAGAGGACCTTCAGATCATCTGGTGCTGGCCTGCTTCCAAATGCTATGCACAAGAAAACTGGAGAAGCAGCCTTTTGCTTTTTTGCATCTAAGTCACGGAACTCCCTATCAACCCACAGTCATCAGGCAACTTCTAGTATCAGTTTCAAATAGCTGCTAAACACGTATTACGTTAATTTGGCATTTAGATAGGACTTACTTTTTATATTCACACCATTCCTTATAATATCACTGCTGCTGAAACTCTTTATGCTTAATATTGTGTACATGCTTGTTTTTATTTAATTGGATGTATGTATTAATCCATCCATCGAATTTCCAAACCGCTTATCCTACTGGGTCGCGGGGGGTCCGGAGCCTATCCCAGAAGCAATGGGCACGAGGTAGGAAACAACCCAGGATGGGGGGCCAGCCTATCGCAGGGCACACTCACACACCAGTCACTCACACATGCACACCTAGGGGCAATTTAGTAACTCCAAAAAAATTTATTTATTTATTTTTTAATTAATCTAATTCTTGATTTTTACATTTTGTTTCATTTTTTATTGCCACTGTGATGCACTTTGAGCTGCATTGAATTGTATGAAAAGTGCTGTATAAATAAAACTATTATTTGTTGTAGTGGTATAATTAGTACAATAATAGCCTTCAATTGTTTGTCTGTGCTGTTCAGAATTCAGTCGGATGAGGGAAAAAAAACAAGTCCATTCTCACATGCATATTAAAGAACGTGATAAAAAAGATGAGCTGAATCAAACTTCTTGTTAAATATCTGCAAAAAGCTCCACCGTCATCTGTAGTGTTTTTTGATGCACGTACTGTGAGGTAATTTTGTTATGGATAAGTGATTAGCTTAGGTAAAGATTCAAATTAGGCTCTCGAACTAGGCTTATTCTGAGTATGGCAGCCGCTAAATAAAAGATGTTTAGTCACGATAGATATCTTAAAGATTAGTTAGCACATTAAGCATTGATAAGTAGTGAAGACATCAATTGGATTCACAATTCTTCTTACAACAGCATGTAATTAAAATCACACACACAGAAAGCTGCAAGAAAAGGAAGTGGAGGGAGTTTACATGAATAATGAAAACATTCTTTAATAAGATTGCAGTAGAATTGTGCAAAGCCTTCCATGACTCAGACTGCTTACTGGTTAAAAGCATTCATTGGGCTTCATAAATAAGGTCTGTGAAAGAGCAGCTTAAACTGGGCCATTCATTCATCACATCAGGTATTCTGCCCCCTGGACACTGAGACCAACAGTCCCAACACTGCTGGAAACTGGGAGCCAGGGAGACTTGGCCTGCTGACTGGATGGACAGCCTCCAGGATGAGGTGAGCCAGAAGGCAGACTCAAGGGCAGAGGACTGAAGATCCCAGACCAGGAACCAGGGAACCGAAAAAGGGCAAATACACAAAAACAAGGACACACACGTAGAAAACTCCCAAAGACAGGTCACCACTGGCATCACGAACCAGCTGTGGAATGCCAGTTGCTTGGGATCATGAATCCCTAAGCCAGAAACAGGCCAACCAGAAGCCCAAAGCAAGATGCTGGTCAATCCTGACCCCTAAGTCGCCAAGCAATACCTACTGCAGGCATAGAGAAAACAGACCTTCTCCATCTAACCCCATAAAACAAACCTCTGACTGGGCACCAAATGAGGTCTGTGCTCTAAGAGCAATAACAATGACTGAGCTGTGAGAATTGCTCACTGATTTGCTTAAATAAGCTTTGGCTCTAATTGCTACCAGTACAGAGCAGGCTCATTACCTCATTTATTAATTGGGGACAAGTGTGGCAAAACCAGGTATACCATACTATGGCTAAATATAGCAACTCATAGCTTTAAATCTAGGCACTATTCTGTCTATGCATGTTTTTCATCTGTTTGTGTGAATACCTTCCAGGTAATCCAAGACATAATTCTGGTCAAAAACTTTCCCTGAATGCCCCTCTATGCATGAGTATGTGCATCGTGTGCAAAAATGTTGAATCCAATCCAGGCTGCACGTGTAACTTCTTAATCTTCTTCTAGAACTTCTTCTAGATCACTATGGCTTTTACGGAAGGTCACAGTTACTGAAAACTGGTGTTTATCTGAAACTAATAACATCACATGATTGGTTCATGTCCAGTGGCCTTATGATATGATTGCCACCTTACCATGGTGGAGGGGTTCGGTGTTGCCCATGATAGATTCTCCCATGGCACATAGGTCCTAGGTGAGAGATCAGAATAAGGGAGATTCAAAAACACATTATGATACAAAAAAAAACAAGGAACCAGAAACCTCACCAGAACTGGGATACTGGGGCCCTGCCTGGGAGCCAGGCCTGGGGGGAGAACTCTTCAGCAAGTGCCTGGTGAGCAGGTCTTCACCCAAGGGGACCAGCCAGGAACAGCAAGAATAAACTATGTGGGACTGTTCTCCTCTGTGCCCTCCATCTGCAGGAGGAGCCATAAGGGTGTGCTGGAATGTGGATTGGACGACAGTCAAAGGCAGAGGCTGTGGTGGACCAATCCCTGGCTACTGAAACTGGATGGATGGATGGATGGATGGATGGATGGATGGATTTTACTTCATAGAGGCTGTTCAGCATATTTTCCCCCTGACAAAACAAAGACATTAAGGGAGATATTCAGAATAAAAAAAAAGTCAACATTGTTTTAAAATTATCATCTGATCAAGACAGTAAATTTAACAGGCAAGGTTGCATCATAGCAGACTGCAAAAAAAGGATGATGATTTGAATTACAGATTTTCAACATAAAGTCCAGATTCTGTATGGCAGGATGTTCAAAGTTACTGCAATTTCTTCACTATGATTTCATGATACATAAATTCACTTGTTTAATTTTCATTAGATTTCCCGTTTGAAATGATATCAGGGGAGGTTTATTATTATATCAGTGATGTTGGTAGTTACTAGCCAGGCAAGATACTTCCTGACAAGGGAACACATGAATAGAGAAAGATCCACTGTTGCTGACCTGTTTCTGACCCTTTATGCAAAGTATAAAGTGACCTTTATTGGAGAAATATCTTTAAAATGACCAGCAGGATATTTAATTCAAACATTCAATATAGGTTAAAAATACATTAAATACTTGCATTCTGGGACAGTAATGATAGCAGTAAAAGAACAGCCAAGCATACATGCAGTACTAAAATCACAGGTGGCAACGTGATGTATAGCATTAACTTTATTGTTAAACAATGTCAAAATACTTAACATTATGCTGACAAACTTATGAGGAAAATTGTTTAATTTTAATAATAAAAAATACAAATACAAATAGTCAACTATCCGAGTTTTGTAACGTGACAACAGACACCCTTACCTTCAGAACAACACCACTCTTTCTTGGAATGCTGTCATGCAAATTTTTCAAAGAGAAAAATCCATCTATCCATCTTCTAACTGTTTATACTGACCAAGGACAAGTCCTGGAGACTTCAGGCTGGGGTTCACCCTAGATAGGATGCCAGTTCATCATCGGGCACGGGGATGGGGTATACCCTAGACAGGATGCCAGTCCATCATTGGGCACGGGGCTGGGGTACACCCTAGACAGGATGCCAGTCCATCACAGGGCACGGGGCTGCGGTACGCCCTAAACAGGATGCCAGTCCATCACAGGGTACAGGGTTGGGGTACACCCTAGACAGGATGCCAGTCCATCATCGGGCACGGGGATGGGGTACACCCTAGACAGGATGCCAGTCCATCATTGGGCACGGGGATGGGGTACACCCTAGACAGGATGCCAGTCCATCACAGGGCACGGGGCTGGGGTACACCCTAGACAGGATGCCAGTCCATCATCGGGCACGGGGATGGGGTACACCCTAGACAGGATGCCAGTCCATCATCGGGCACGGGGATGGGGTACACCCTAGACAGGATGCCAGTCCATCACAGGGCACGGGGCTGTGGTACGCCCTAGACAGGATGCCAGTCCATCACAGGGCACGGGGCTGCGGTACGCCCTAGACAGGATGCCAGTCCATCATCGGGCACGGGGTTGGGGCACACCCTAGACAGGATGCCAGTCCATCACAGGGCACGGGGCTGCGGTACACCCTAGACAGGATGCCAGTCCATCACAGGGCACGGGGCTGCGGTACGCCCTAGACAGGATGCCAGTCCATCACAGGGCACGGGGTTGGGGCACACCCTAGACAGGATGCCAGTCCATCACAGGGCACGGGGCTGCGGTACACCCTAGACAGGATGGATGCTTAAATGAATGATGAATGATTCATATGAAACAACATATCTACATCCTGATTGTCAGACCACCTTTACAGCTGGCAGATTATGTTAATTAGCATTTAATATGACTCATCATTTTAGCTGTTTTACTAGGGGAGACAAGGACATGCCATACCTTTACTTTTAGAAGTTTAGAAAATGCAGCATTGTGGAATTGTCACAACTATAGCAAAAGAAAGACAGTGGTTTAATATGCTTTGTGTATTTTTCACAAATTCATATTGATTTAATTATACAATAACTACACATTAGTATTTTGTCACGATGTGCTCCATAATAAGGCATGTTGTCACACATGAGGAACAAGGAGTTACAGTGTAAATTATTGTCGTTTTATACATATTTCAACTGAAAGCTTTTGTGTTAATTAAAAAGGCAATAAGTTAAAATAAGGCAAAAAATACACAGGCAATAACATATTTGAAGTAACTCGTTGAAAACAATACATTAGACATAATTCCAATACATTTCAATTATCTTGCTGGTACAGTGGGGCAGGATAAAGGCTGTTCCCAGGGCAGCTTACGGAGAACAAGACATAGAAAACCAGAAACAAAAAGGAGCAAAAGGGGTGAAAACGAGGCAGGATGGCTAAACGATGACAGGAAAGAGCTGAAATTGCATAGTAGGAAAGTAAAGGCAACAAGCGAACATCTACAACAACCAAATAAAGCCACTAGCTGGTAACACATACAAGGAACATGCAGGAATCAAACATAACAACTAACCAAGGAACAGGACAAGGGTAGGCACTTATACACAAATAGAGGATAATTCAAGGGACAGGTGTGGGCCATTACTAATTACACACAAGGGAATTGGGAACTACAGGGAACAGGTGTGGACGATTATAAAGACTAAAGACTGAAACACTAGGGATACATGTAAAACGAGACATTACTACAAAACCTGGCAGGGATAACTAGAAACATGGATAAAAATTAAAGAGCTATACTGATAACCAATGCATAATAATCAGGGGAAAAACAAAACTCAAAATATCTAATAACGTTGAGGCTTGCTACTAGCCAGCCTTGAACTCACAACACTAAGGACACTGTTTATAGCTGCCCACTTAGCTCATTAAGCCACACACTGTCCAGGGAACAGGGGAACACACTAGGAAGTAGAATAATGGCAACCTAGGGAAAGATCAAGAAAATGGATTGGCCAGTGACACCTGCTGGTCAAATGTGGAAATGATGGACTGAACGAGGCAAGAAGGCACATAATTTGGATGAGTTATTTAAATATTAAAGCTTCCTCTTCCTTAAATATGAACAAGCTCATCAATATCACAACAGGAAGGGTATAGTTTACTGTAACAGTATTTTTCAACAGTGACCAATAGTCAAAGAAATAAATTACTGTGTGATGTCTTGATCCTGTGACTTTTAACCTTGATTGCCCCTAATTATAATTTAGCTGAAGTTAATGGAGGCTGAAAACCAGCATTTGCATTTTGGCATGAAGTCATAAACCAAGTGACCAACTACCATAGCCACACATGAGTGTGCACTCAAGATTATTATTTAAATTACCATTAACTGATAAAGCTTATCATTATTATTCATTTCAATGTTTTGTAATTACTGCTTACATAAAGTTCTCTCTTCCTGGTCACTAAGGCAATATGACAGACATAAAATACACTAGTGGTTACACAGAGTGAAATAAATGCATTACCAGGTACTCTTGGTGAAAATTACTTTGATTATAATGATTGCTTTTGAGGATTCAAAAATGTTTAACAAAATTTATTTAAAAAGGGATCTTTTCCCTGGGAAATACTTAAACACGATGAACAGGTGCTGGCTCCGTGATCTCAGCTGACCCAGAAGGTCACTGTAGCAAAACAAGGCTTGATAGGGTGAGTCAGAGCCTAGTGGAGGTACCACGGAGGGTTAGGGTGAGCGAGGTTGCTGAAGTCACGGAGGATGATTTTTTTAATATAAATGTTGAGTAGAGGTCCTTCTGAGTGCCCCTTAGGCCAACCCCAGGAATGTAGATTTAATGAGGTCAAAGGATAGAAGTTTAAAGAACCTGAGGACCACATAAGCATCGGCACCTGAATTAGGAGATGTGACAAGAATGAAGTGGCTGTAACGGAAACAAGGAGGGAGCACTGAATGGGGGAAGCAAAAAACGGGATATTTCTGACAAAAAATACGTGATTCTGCTCTTCGCAGTTCTAGTTGTTTCTGGTAACAATTTCCTTTTCTTTCTGGAAGGGACATTAAATTATGGAACTATCTTTGTTGTGCTCTTGGATGGGGGATTGTTTAACTGTCTTCGTGGTTGAAATCATTTTTGACTGTACTTGCTGGAATACTCAACTCATGTACAGCTCCATAGCTTATAAATATCTTATGGTTTTCTGTTTGCATTCAAGCATCGATTGCCTAGAGACCCTTGAAAACAGCATTATCCTTTAACTAGAGTGCAGAAATGGTTTTCATCTCCACATTTTAAATACACATTGTATCCATTTGGAAAACCAAAAATGTATTCAGTGGTAAGTTAAGAATTCTTTTTTTATCGACACATCCATGTACGAGTACACACTGCGTTGAAATACCACTATCGTTGGGCCCCTATGCCGCCTCACATAAATACAAATGCAATAAATAAATTCAGGGCATTCACAATACAACACAATAAAACATATGAATAGTGTACAACCCCATTTCATTTTGTGTGTGTTTAGTGTAGTGCAAATGCAGTGTAGTGCAAATGCAGTGTAGTGCAAATAAACGAAGCGCATTGGAAATAAAAAAAGCAAACAAACAGCAGCATTATTGGAAAGCAATTCAGGAGGGAAATTTGGAATACGTTATTTTATCAATTATCCTTATTTCATCACCGGTCTCCTCCTGATCAGGAAAAAGGGCGCAACCTACAGCACAACACATAAATACTCTTATCAGCCATAACATTAAACCCAACTGCCTTGTATTGGGTAGGTCCTCTTCGCGCCACCAAATCAGCTCTGACCCATCAGAGTATGGACTCCACAAGACGTCTGAAGGTGTTCTGTGGTATCAGGCACCAAGACATTAGAAGCAGATCCTTTAAGACCTGTAAGCTGTGAGGTGGGGCCTCCATGGATCAGACTTGTTTGTTCAGCACATCCCACAGATGCTTGATCGGATTGAGATTTGTGGAATTTGGAGGCCAAGTCAACACCTTGAACTCTTTTTCATGTTCCCCAAACCATTCCTGAACAATTTTTGCAGTGCGGCAGGGTGCATTATCCTGCTGAAACAGGCCTCTGCCATTCAGGGAATACTATTGCCATGAAAGGTGTACTATGTCTGCAATACTGTTTAGGTAGATGGTATGTGTCTGGAAAACAACACACACACAACCGGGCATCCACATGATGGAACAGAAAATGTCACTTGTCTGATGTATGTACTATTTTTTTTGCTAATGAGGAGGAAAGAGGTCAGTTGATAGTGGAAATTAATGTATAGGAAGTAACAAGGATTGACCATCTGAGAAATAAAAAAAACAGAAGTGGGAAAGAAAGCAAGAGGAAAACATGCATGAAGAATATGCAAAGAAAAGACAGATGGTCTGCTGGAAAAGGCTTGCCTGCGTGACTGTCCCAAACAGCACCACAGAGACCCCAGTAATTAATTCAGGAATTTAATCACATTCTTCAAATTAAAAATCCAGCTGGATTCCCTTCTCTCAAGACTTTCATTAGTTTGCATTCTCGATCCATCACAAGCTTCATGGCAAGGTATAGTACTAATGTCAATTCCTGGGAACATATGTGCTGTAGTGTGTGGTTTAGATTACAGTACATTTTCAATAATAAAGAAAAAATGTACTAAATGTACATGTCAGGACATATTACGTTATAAGGTTGATTGTGGCAGCTTACATTTGCACAGGGTATTTGAGATTTGCTGCAGGGCTGGCTGTCCTTTTCACATTGTGTAGGAGTAAAAGCTGCCTGACCTGATTTTGGACAGTTTGTTGTCAGAAGAAAGACAAGAAGGTGATTTGACATCCCCTTAGACCACCAAGAGAGCAATGAGGATCCATGCCAAGTCATGATAGAAGGCCAGCAGCGGTATAGCTTCCAGAGTTTGATAGATAGATAGATAGATAGATAGATAGATAGATAGATAGATAGATAGATAGACAAAAATTCATAGTATGGATTGATCGTGAAATTATAAGCATTTTAAGCTTAATCTGAGTTTTAATTTTATTTGCATACCCTCCTTTAGGCATGTAATGGGACTGACAGCATAAAATATATTACAAACATTTTTTTGCCATGGCACAACCACAGAAGGCTTGTGTAGGAGAGTGTAATAATGGATGAATGTTTATTTTAAATAAAGGCTCAAAATGCTTTATAATCACAGTGACCGGCTGGCACAGTAGCTCCTTGAGGATTTCTTGCTGCAATTTTAACAAAGAATTTATATATAGTGTCAGGAAATAGTACTACCCCCTGCCAGAAATTTTAGTATATTTACAAATTTCTCAAATTTAATTGGGTAAAATATTATAGGGTCACTGTATTAGATGAATGAGTGAGTGAGTAAGTGATGGATGGATTAATGGATGCATATATGTAGGCATTTTTTTATTTAATTCATTTTCGCCCTCCACCCCTTCCGGGGTATGGGCCGCCAAAGGTAGATCTCCAGAGGTTTCTGTCCTGGGCCATTCTTTCTAGTTGACTCCAGGTGTAGCCCATCCTTGTCATTTCTGCCTCGAGGTCTCGTCTCCAGGTGTTTCTTAGACGGCCTCTCTTCCGCTTGCCTTGGGGGTTCCATCTGAGAGCCTGTCTGGTGATGTTGGTTTGTGGTTTGCGGAGGGTATGCCCTATCCATCCCCATCTTCTCTTCCAGATTTCTGCTTCTACTGAAGGTTGGTAGGTCTTTTCCCATAGGTTGGTGTTACTGATGATGTGTGGCCAGCGGATGCGGAGAATCTTTCTGAGACAGGTGTTGATGAACGTCTGGATTCTTCGGATGTTGGTTTTGGTTGTCCTCCAGGTTTCGGCCCCGTACAACAATACTGACTTCACATTGGAATTGAACAGACGGATCTTGGTGGTCAAGGTTAGTTGTTCCTGAAGCCCAGATGTTCTTGAGCTGGATGAAGGCGGCTGTTGCTTTGCCGATCCTTGCCTTGACGTCTGTATCTGTTCCACCCTGCTGGTCGGTGATGTTGCCCAGGTAGGTGAAGGACTGTTCCTCCTCCAGGGAACTTCCATTCACGGTGACTGGGTTGTTGCTGTTGGAGTTGGTCTTCAGAATCTTGGTCTTCTCTGTGTGAATGTTGAGTCCAACCTGTGATTATGTGGTTGCCAGCACATTGATCTTCTCTTGCATCTGCTGCTGACTGTGAGAGAGAAGAGCGAGATCGTCTGCAAAGTCTAGGTCTTCCAATTGGCTCCACAAGGTCCACTGGATTCCATTTCTGCATTCACTGGTGGATGTCTTCATGATCCAGTCGATAGCGATGAGGAAGAGGAACGGGGATAACAAGCACCCCTGTCAGACTCCTGTCTTCACTTGGAAGCTGTTGGTGAGCTGCCCTCCGTGGATCACTCTGCAGGTTGTTCCCTCGTATGAGCTCTTGATCAGGTTGACCACCTTGGCTGGGATGCCATAGTGCTGGAGGCGCTTCCAGAGAGTCTCTCGATCCACACTGTCGAACGCCTTCTCATAGTCGACAAAGTTGATGTACAATGGTGTGTTCCACTCCAAGCACTGCTCTACTATGATGCGCAGCGTTGCGATTTGGGCTGTGCATGATCGGTTCTGTCGGAAACCTGCTTGCTCGTCTCGTAGTTTTGGGTTGACGATGTCCTTCATCCGCTCTAGGAGGATCCAGTTGAAGACTTTGCCTGGCACTGACAGGAGTGTGATGCCTCTGTAGTTGTTACAGTTACTGAGGTCCCCTTTTTTTGGAAGCTTGACTAGATAACCCTCCTTCCAGTCGGTCGGTATCTCTTCCTTTTCCCAGATCTTCTCGAAAATGGAGTACAGCATCTTGACCGAAGCTTCCAGGTCTGCCTTCAAGGCTTCTGTTGGTATGTCATCAGGTCCTGCTGCCTTCCCGTTCTTCATCAGAATGATGGCCTTCCTGATCTCTTCCCTTGTTGGCCTGCTGCAGTTGATGGGGAGATCTTCGGTGGCTGGGTTGATGTTTGGGGGGTTTGGTGGTACTGGTCTGTTCAGAAGCTCCTCAAAATGTTCAGACCATCTATTCATCTGCTGTTCTAATCCTGTGATGGCCTTTCCCTCCTTGTCTCTGACAGGTCGCTCTGGTCTGTTATACTTTCCAGATAGTTTCTTAGTTGTGTCATACAGTTGTTTCATGTTTCCATTATACACTGCCTGTTCCACTTCAGCTGCCAGTCCATCTATGTAGTCTTTCTTGTCCTTCCTAATGCTCTTCTTTACTGCTCTATGGGCTTCTGCGTATTCCTTTTGGGCCTTGGCTTTGGATGCCCTAGTCCTACTGTTGTTGACTGCCATTTTCTTCTGTTTTCTCTCTTCTATTTTTCCTACGGTCCCCGCCATGATCCACTCTTTGTGATTAGGTTTCTTTATTCCAACCACTTCATGACAGGCTGTCCTTAGTGTCTCTTTCACTGCTTGCCAACTGCCCTGCACACTATTTCCTTCCTCTTCCTTGTGCAAGTCTTGTAGTATCTCAAACTTGTTCTTCAACTGAAGTTCAAACTCTTCCCTGACATTGGAGTTCTTTAGACGGCTGACATCGTACTTTACTCTACACTGTGTTGTTTCATTCCAGTTCTTCTTCAACTTCAGCTGTATGCTGGCTACTACTAGGTGATGGTCAGAAGCCACATCTGCTCCTCTTCTAACTTTAACGTCCTGAAGGGATCTTCTAAACTTCTTGCCAATGCAGATGTGGTCAATCTGGTTTTCTGTCAAATTGTCCGGTGATACCCAAGTGCTTAAGTGGATCCGGCTTGTGAGGAAAGATGCTGCCTCCAATGCCCAGGTTGTTGAGCGCACACAGTTCCGCAAATCTCTCTCCATTATCGTTCATCACTCCCAGCCCGTGGATCCCCATGACTTGTTCATATCCTGTGTTGTCAGGTCCAATCTTGGCATTGAAATCCCCCATAAGGACGCTGACGTCTCTGGCTACAAATGCCCCTATGATTTTCTGTAGTCTTGTGTTTTGTTCTGAAGGATGCTGTAATGATTCTGGGGCCGTGCGCCTCCCATCCAATCAGTGCCCTCTGTGCTTGTTTGGACAACATAAAGCCTACTCCCTGCGTATGGGGTGCGTTATTCTCTTCATGTCCGGAGTACAGCAACAGTTCTCCTGTCGTCAGTTTTCTCTGTCCGACTTGTGTCCATCTGGTTTCACAGATGCCCAGCATGATCAGGTTGTTCTTTCTCATCTCGGCGGCTACCTGTGCCGTCTTGCCTGTCTCGTACATGGTCCTGACATTCCATGTGCCGATGAGGGTTCTCCTGGTTCTCCTGGTCGACAGAAGGGTGGTCAGCTCGGTGGCTTCCTTTCGGTTTTTACAATCTATCGTCATGCATCTCTGAGTTGTCAGAGATCCTTCATCTTCCAGGAAGTTAGTCTCTGTTTCTCTTTTTGACGTTTCTGTAGCGGTTGGGTTTTCACGGGGTGGGGTTGCTAGCCCCACGCCCAACCCTCCTCCCTTTTCATCCGGGCTTGGGACCGGCAATGGCGGAGTTATATATGTAGGCATGGATGAATAAATAAATGATTTTGCAAGATAATGAATTTTTGTGAAAAAGTTACTATCCTTTAATATAGCTCAAATCATGGAAAAAAATTAACCAGCTTAAACCCGTGATATATCCCTCCATGTTATATATAATTTAATAGGAATAATAGCGGTGGACCTGAGGGCCTTAATTGAAACTGGAAGTTTCGCTCCATCTATAGACTGTGCAGTTGGCTCTGTTCAGTCTTCTTGCTTTCAGAACATTTTTCTGTTTTGTCTGCTGTGTATTTGTTGTTATAGTCCTATAATATATTTCATTCTCTAATCCCAGTCTGCTAGTTCCCGTGGCTTTGGTCCCACCCCTGGATGTATTGATCATCCACATTTATGACAGTGTAGGTAGTAAAACTTGACAAAAAAATGCTATAATGAAATGTCATTATTATTAATTTCCTCGATGTTAATTAACTCGATCTTATGCTTGTGAGAAAAGTATGAGAGAAATAGGGGTAAATCTATTCAAAGAAAAGGAAAGCAAACTTTTTTCTCCAAAAAAAAAATATCATTATTTGTCTTTTCTACAAAGGGTACCAGTAATTCTGTAGGGTACTCTAAGCCCCATTGTCTGATAAAAAAAACACTGAATTATACAGTTAGAACATCATAATTAAACACGGCAATGTTAATGTTATGGTTTGGGGATGTTTTGCTGCAAGAGGACCTGAAGAATTGCTGTCATTAAAGGAACCGTAAATTCTGATCTGTGCTAGTGAATTTTACAGGAGAATGTCAGGCCGCCCATCAATGAGCTGAAGGGTCATGCAATGATTCAATAACACATTAACAATTATACACTACATGAATTGGAGAACAAGAAAAATGTCATTTTGGACCAATTAGTCAAATTTCAAATCCAAAACTGAAGTGAACAATATATGCCTATAAACCCCCAAATATTACTGAACTGAAGCAGTTTGCATGGAAAATGCACCTAAATTTCTACATTTGGCACAATAGTAAGTGTGGAAAGTATTTTAGCTAAGGCACTTGTAATATGTAATTTAACTTGAAACGTGTTTTTGGGGTTCATTTTTATTTAATATTCTGTTTTGGTTGATGGTTTAAAAAAAATTGGTTGATGTCAAAAAAATAATATGCTAAAAAATCTAATAAGGTTCTAATACTTTGCACAGTACTGTAATTCAGTATTATATTATTCATTCAAGACAAAAAACAAATATCACAATTCATATAGAACATATGGAAGTATTTTTCAGGAGTTCTTTTTTCCCATCCTTATAAAAATTGCAACTCTGTTTCATTGTAGTAAATTACTTATAGATCTTATTCTCTTCAAGTCTGTTGATTTAAATGCTCCACACATAATTTTATCACTCCACAGTGACCTGTTAATAAAAGTGTCTCTTTGTTCTACATATAAATACAATAGGTGCCATTGTAATTGATTTTTTTTTCACTCACAATTTGCAGGGTTTGGATGTTCAGTAACACTCTTTCCATATTATAATGTTTTATTTAAAATTTAATTGATAATGGAATTGATTCCAAATCCTTTTTTTCCTGAATGATATAGTGCAAAATGTCAACCATCTTTTCAGCTCAATGGGAAATCTTTCATAATGGCCATGGTTAAATCTATATATATAACATAAAACTTTATTTATTACTGAAATATACTGCATTTATGCTTCAGCTACTGCAACCCCAACCCTGTTTATTTGTTTATTTATATATAGCGAGACAGTCACCCTGGTCTTGAGCAGACTTGTTCACTCACCTAAGTTTCCATGGTAGCTCAGCAGGGATTCACTTAAGACTCGTTGATGGAATGGAACTCCCACTTAGACTTGGAGAAATGAGTCAGACATTCCCTTAATCCTGTTTCCTGGAACACCCCCTAGGTCTGCTCCCTGTGTTACCTGGTTCCCAGTTTTTCTTTCTTCAGTAGTTGTGTTTACGTTCTTGTTTTTTTTAGTTAATTCAAATTAACTAAAGCCTGTTGATTGAGCCTCAGATCCATGAGGAGCAATGCAGATTCTGTCCTGTAGCCTGTACTATGAAGCGGGGTTACTGGCTTATTGGGGTAACTTGTTGAATTTAAGGTAGTTTGGATAAAATGTAAGTGAACAAATATGAAATCCATTTAAACTGTGGTACCTTAAATCTGAAAAGTTACGCCAATAATCCAGTAACGCTGCATCATAGTACAGGTCACTGGTCGTGGAACAGTGGACCAGATCACCCTCACAAGGATAGTGGAGCCAGTCCACATGTACAATTGTATCCCTTGGGGGCAAAATTGGACTGCCTCTCCAGCACCTAAGTCTCTACCTTGCTTGTTTATACTGGAACTAATGGAATAAAGTCCTTACAATCTGAGGTACTGAAGAGGAACTCAAAATATAGACTTTATTGATAACTGGGACTTTTTTGGGGAATAGCCTGGCTTTCATGAACGGGAAAGGCTCCTCTGCTAGCGTCACACCTACAGACAGAACAATCAACACAGCTACGGGCAATTAAGGGAACGTCCATTCCACTACTTAAACCTTGTACTGCTGAGCATTCTAACCCTGTCTTTGTTCCGTACCGCCTGACTCTCCCTGTCTCCTCTTCCTGCGCCTCCAGAACTATCCCACTCCCATCCGACCTAATCCCGATCCTCCCTCGTGGTTATCACTGTGTCTCCTGTCCGCATCTTTGGACTGACCTTCTGGCTTCCCGATCTACCTGCTCCTGACTCATCAACAACTCACTTGAATCCCAACTATTGTTTTGACGTATAGCATGGACTGATCTATGGTTTTGACCCCACTTGTTCCTTAGACCACGATTTGGCTTGCATCAATAAATGGACATTGGTAAATTTCCCTGAGTGTCCTGGTCTGAGTGTAACAGAATACCTCGCCAGACAAATGGATGTGCAGTATCAAGTTCGCTCTATGTCGGAGATAGTTGGGCATCTCCTCCAGGCTCAAGCTGCCCCTGTACCCAAGCTCTCCCCCCCAAGCTTCTGTGCCTGTGGCCCTTCTGAGCCGATACAATGGCGATCCCAATGGCTGTACAGCGTTCCTACTGCAATGTGGGCTGTACATAACATACCATCCAGACCAGTTATGCTCAGATGAGGACCAAGTTCACTTAGTCATCTCACTTCTCGGGGGACAAGCCTTGTCATCGGCCATTGCACTGTGGGCAGAACGCAGTCCTCTCCTACAATCCTCCCTTGAATTCCAAGATGCCTTTTGAGAGGTTTTCGGCCACACATTTCTTCAAATACCATAAACTTAATTCATGGCAAATAAATAATTTCTTATATATTTGTTTTGCCATTACACTCATCTTTATTTTAATGTATACTGTAAATATGTCAGATTTTTGTTAAGTTTTTAATTTGACATCAAAGTATAGACATTGCAAAATGCAGTTTGGAACACTTGCAGAAACATTATAAAAGTACATAGTAAGCAATGCTGGGAGTTTGTTTTGATCCCAGATATCTGATCACCAAAGTCTTGGCTACATGAAGATGACTAAATGGTGTAGTTGCAACATTCAGTTGGATAAATAAATAAGAAAAAGCTAACTCATGTCACTATTTCTGGTCTCCTTCCATTGAATATTTAGGAGCTTTTATGTGTATGTATGAGCCATTTACACCTGGCCACATCCCCCTCCATCTTTTATAGCGCTGATGGGGATGTATCTGGATTGCGTTTCACTGCTGCATTGTTCATCAAATTACCATGCGAATGCGATTTGAATACGTGCTAATGAGTTCACTAAAGAGTATCACATCTCACTAGAACCCCTTCAACAACCCCTATGTGTCTGGGCCATAGATGGGACACCACTGGCATCAGAACGATTGACCTCCCAGACCGCGCCACTCACGCTTAAAGTCAAGGTTGGTCATACCAATACAATACAATTCCTAGTTATTTCCTCGGGAAAGAATCCTGTGATTTTAGGGTTCCCTTGGTCAAGGGAGCATAATCCTCAGATTGGGTGGAGAACGGGAAACATTCAAGCCTGGTCTGCAGAATATTTTGTATCTTGTCTCTCTCTCCTGTGTTGAGTGTCATCCATAGAGTGCCCACTTCCTGAGGACCACACCAAAATACCTGAGAACTACCGCTGCTTCAAAAGGCTATTTAGCAAATTGGAGGCATATACTCTTCCACCGCATTGACCTTCAGACTGCCATTGAGCTCATGGAGGGGGAAGTCCTCCTATGGAGTAGACTCTACTCCTTATCCCTTCCGGAGGAGGAGGCAATGTGGACATACATATCTGAAGCGCTGGATCAAGGTATTATCCACCCCTCTATCTTTCCTATAGCAGCTGGATTCTTCTTCATAGGAAAGAAGAATGGAGGTCTTAGCCCATGTATCGATTACCGGGCTCTGAATGCCATCATGAAGAAAAGACGTGAACATCTCCCACTGATCCCTTCTGCACTGGAATAACTCTGTAAGGCCAGGATCTTGAGTAAGTTGTAAGTTGGATTTGAGAAGTGCCTAGAACCTCATCAGGATTCAAGAAGGAGACGAATGGAAGACGTCCTTTATTACCAGTACCGGTCAGTATGAGGGCGGCATGGTGGTGCAGTGGTTAGCACTGTCGCCTCACACCTCTGGGACCCGGGTTCGAGTCTCCACCTGGGTCACATGTGTGCGGAGTTTGCATGTTCTCCCCATGTCGTCGTGGGGTTTCCTCCGGGTACTCCGGTTTCCCCCCACAGTCCAAAAACATGCTGAGGCTAATTGGAGTTGCTGAATTGCCCATAGGTGTGCATGTGTGAGTGAATGGTGTGTGAGTGTGCCCTGCGATGGGCTGGCCCCCCATCCTGGGTTGTTCCCTGCCTCGTGCCCATTGATTCCGGGATAGGCTCCGGACCCCCCGCGACCCAATAGGATAAGTGGTTTGGAAAATGGATGGATGGATGGACGGTCAGTATGAATATCTAGTGATGCCTTATGGACTGGCTAACATCCCGTCTGTCTTTCAGGCTTTCATCAATGATGTCTTCAGAGACATGTTAAACCGATTTGTGATCACCTACATTAATGACATCCTAATTTACTCGGACAACAAGGTCCAACATGTTAAGCAGGTTCTACAGAAATGCGAGTTCCATCATACCTCCGTTCACTTCCTGGGTTATCAAATCCAACCAGGAGAAGTAGCAATGGATCCCAGTAAGATTAAAGCCATCCTTGATTGGACCCGTCCTAAGAGTTGCAAAGATTTCTGGGATTCGCCAATTTTTATCGCCGCTATATTCGGGGATTCAGTATGGTGGCGACTGCTAGTCTGGCCGGAGGCTGCGTCTGACGCCTTCCTCGAGCTGAAACAGCGATTGCACGACTCCAGTCCTACAACAGCCAGACCCTGAGGAACCCTTTATAGTGGAGGTTGACACATCCGAAGTTGGGGTTGGAGCCGTGTTATCACAGAGGGACCACAAGTCAGGTAAGATTCATCCCTGTGCCTATCTCTCCAAAAAGCTATTGCCCACAGAATGCAATTTACAATACTTAGAATCTGCCAAAGGCCTCAAGCCTTGTCAGGCGAGGTGGGCTCTGTTCTTCACCCTTTTCAACTTCCAGGCGTTCTTCATTCCAAGGTCAAAGATCACTAAGGCAGATGCTCTGTCCCGATGTTCTTTGCATGCTAAGTCTCTCAGGAGCCCACTCATGTTCTACCCCCCACCTGTTTCGTGGGATCGTGAGGCGTCACCTGCTACATTGTAGCATTTGGGTCCCAGTTTCAGGCGGACGATCCAGGTAGGCATGTGGAACATCTTGTCTTCTTGCAAGATAACCATCTTCCTCTGCTATCAGAGCATATTAAACTCCAAATTTCAGTATCGGCACTCTCTGAGGTATGCAGGCCAGGGAGTAGTTAGATCTCTGTAGGTAAATACACTGATTTTTGGTCTGGATGCTCTGATGGCTCCCATACTCAGGGAGTAGCTGTGGCAGATTGGCTCCTCCCGATTGTGTCTGATGTCACTCCTTTCAACAAGCATATTATGAGGCTCAGGCACTCCATGGGTGTATTGTCTGTTGTTTCAGTGTATGTTCCACATTGTCTCTTTGAGGGGCGACCTTTTACTAGAACTGCCTAGTTTGTCAATTCTGACCACAGACTTGTTGTTGCCACTCTACAGATTCAGCTTAGGTTCAGTTGGTTACCACCTACTAGGAGAATGAGGCTGGACGTGGACAGATCAGGCTGTTTCTGATGAGTTTGCAAGCAGCTAGTGTGAGGAGCTTGCAGACTTGGGTGTGACTGCTGACTCTAATGTGATGTGGGAGACCTTCCGTGATGAAAGCCTGAAGGCTGCTGAGGGTTGTGTTGGTGTTGTTGGTGTTCCCAGAGGAAGGTGTTTCACTTCACAGGGTACCCTGAATATTATCGAGAGGAGTTGCAGCGCACAACTTGGTAGCAATTCCAGTCTATACCGGAAACTGAGGAGGACAGCTGTGAGGGCTCTGAGAGCAGATAAGGAGGCGAATGTTAAATGAATCTGTGAGCAGGTGACACACCATCTGTGGTCTAGTGACCCATGTCCTGCTTACAGAGGAATCGAAGCATTACATACAGCTGAACCTGTTCCTCAGAGACTTGCACACATAAACATATACACACAATACACACACAATTAGTAGCAGGGATTTGATGGGTACAAAATTAATGTGGCAAGTTAAGTGCAGCTATGGCAGTGGGGACGAAACTCTTGTGAGCCCGTTTCCATTTCAGAGTCCTGTATCTGCGACCTGACGGCAGCAGAGTAAACTGTGTGTTAAAAGAGTGACTAGAGATTGCACGGGTGGTGAATCAGACGGGGGTAGGGAAGGCCACAGGGATCTGTGGTATCCGGAGTGAACTTCTCCAGGTTGGTTTCTAATTGTAGAAACGTGAAGAAAAAAAAAACGCTGACTAAATCCGTAATCTGTCTTCTTTTCAAAACGTCCATTGTCGTAAATATTAAAGTTTTTAAAATTGGCAAAAATGTGAACCATTTCTTTGTTTTACCTGCATTGGGGGCATGTAGTGCTGCCCTCACCTGAAGAACGCTATTCGCATTCTAAATAGCATGGTAATTTGATGAACAATGCAGTGGTGAAACAGGATCCAGATACATCCCCATCAGCACCATAAAAGGAGAGGAGGATGTGCCCAGGTGTGAATGGCAAATTCCAGCTAGTTTCATTCAGTTCGGATGTAAGCTGATCTAGCTCAATTTTGAGTGCGGTCTTTTTGGGCGTATCTGGCAGGGGTAACCCACCAACTGTCTGGCAATGTTCATTCATGATACCTGGGTTGATACAGAACAAGTTCCAACTAGTTTTATTTGGTTCGGATATCAGCTGACCTAGCTCAATAATTTGAATTCATTACCACACCTCTCACAGCCACACCCACCACCACGGGCCCGGCAGACATCCATTCTGATGAACTGTCATATGTCCCCCACAAGATTACACTAAGGGAAATTGGTTCGCTTTTCAGCTAGGCTGACCCCTCTGGGCTCCTGGTCTACATCGAGTGCAAGCGCAAATATCCGCAGAGGGACATCCGCGCCTCCGACGCCTCGCTGGTCGCCTGCGGGTCCCCTGTCTCTGACTCGTTGGTTACCTATGCTTTAGCCGGCTGTGGCTACGCCTTCACTTGCCGGAGCTTCTGCTCCATCCTCTCCTCCGCCAGCATCCCCTCCATCTCCCTCCTTGCCCCCTCTACCAGTCCCTCTGCCTTCCTCTTTGCCACCTTCGCCATTCCGTCCGGCTCCTCCCTCGCTCTCGCCGAAGGTCCCTCCTGCTCCAGCCTCGCGGTCACCTGCTGCCCCTGCGGCTTCTGCCTCTCGTCAGAGATCCTGAGCTTCTCACAGAGTAGATCTTGGTTGATTTGTATTGAAAGCAGAGCTGATGTCCAAGAATTGTACATTTAATTCATAGATATACATGTAATGATAATGCGTCTACATTTATTTCTTAAGCAGGAACTTCTGGAGATGCCAATAAGAAATGTCAATACTGTTTGACTTATGTATCAGCCATTGTGTGTGGGAACTACAGACCATTTTCTAGATTCATCACTAAAAAATGGTATGGGTCCCTTGCAGGCATTTTCCTGTATTCAGCATATATAATAAGTTATAAGAATATTTTTGCTGTACATTCATATAAAATAGCATCACTCTGGTTCTAATTGAAAATGGAAGAAACAAAGGATCCTCCTCAGGGTGTCTCTGTGTTATATTAACATGTTTTTAACACATAAAGTAGCCAAAATCAAAACAGTACATCATGTCATGTTGATTTAATTGGCGCTTTTACATTATGTTCTTATTTTTCTAGCCAGATCTGTGGGGCCCGATGACTCACCATGGATTATCCAGCAAGCAAGACAGAATCTGAAGGTATAGCTTTAAGGGTCTAATATTGGCATAGCGCTGCTACATCCTTGGCATATTAGAAAGCCAGAGCAGTCAAACACTTCAGGAAAGCTTAGTGTTTTACATTATGTTTATCCCTGGCAGTCCCATGTGGTGATGTTTTACTGGTCTTTTGGCCTTCAGGGTCAGAGTCTCTCTCCTGCGCTGAGAATGACTGGTGCCGTGTGATGCACCAAAGCTGTCCACTAGAATGCCTGCATGCTTCTTCCATTGTGATATATTTTTTTCATTGTAATTGCCACACGACTGGAGACAATCTTGCACTGTTGGTCATTGCCCTATCCTTCTTCAGAAATGAATTCCGTGCTAGAATGTTAAAATGTCTTTTGTGTGAGTAGGGGCAATTCCAGTAACACTGAGGGCAGCTGTACATTGAAGATGCTGCCCATTACATTTGTCCCTAAATTTTCATCTTATTAGAGATATTTTTAAATTAATTATTCTGGACCCAAAATAGGGGGTTGGAAGATGTATGGATGGAAAACTCATTTTGGCTGGAAATTCAGCTTGCCCACTCATCTGTGGCCGGTTATTTAATTGAAGGGCAAGTAAAAAAAAACAAACAGTAGCCTGATGATTAGTAAACAAATTGCATGTCAGTCAGCACTTTTTACTGAATGAGCCCAGTAGCAAAATTATTAAATTCCAGTGCATATTTTATCATCCTGTTAGTTTTAGCCAGCTAAGGCATGATATAAATATTTAAATATGAAAACTAAAAAATAACTAAATAACAATTAATGCAGTATTACTGTAAGAAATATTTGTAAACATTAGCCCGCTAATTTGCAAAGCTAGCGTCATATGCTCGACTCCAGTGTCCAGGAGCCTGTCTGGATCTTCAGTGCAACCAAATATACTTCAAAGATTATCTTCAAATATCCCCTAGACTCAGATCTGTATATTTAATATATGATGGTGAAATGACTCTTTCTGAAGCATTGAGGCTTACAGCCAAATGTTTTGCCCAGAGGTTCATTAATTGAAGCTTCATTTAACACAATGTACACTAGTGACACTTACTGGTGGATATAGTGATGGCAGAAATGGGGCTTCTGCGAGATAGAGACAATTGAGACAAATGATTTACAAACAATTTTGTTCTTTCAAAGAATTCGAACCATTGCATCACAGAAACATATTGTGGCCTGCATGGACGCTGTCTTGGAGAAATGTGCAAATGAGAGTGCATGTGCTATTTTTAAAGGCATATTCAGTATTCAGTAAATGCTAATTGAATACTACTGGGTCTGATGCCATGGCTCCATAGGTATGGAGTCTGCATGTTCTCTCCTTGTCGTCGTGGGATTTCCTCCAGGTACTTCCCCCACAGTCGAGGAAAACATGCTGAAATTAAATGGAATTACCAAACTGGCCCTAGATATGAACGTGTGAGTGAATGATGCGTAAGTGTGTCCTGTGATGTGTTGGTGCCTTCTTGGATTGTTTCCTGCCTTGCACCCTGCGACCCTGAATAGGACCAGTGGTTACAGAAAATGGATGAATGGATAGATGTGCAATGTCTATTTCATAAGCTTATAATTACAGTTTCAAAGATTTTGCATGATTATTATTATTAGTTACAATTTTATACTTATTGTTAAATGTAAAAAATGTAGAAAAAAATATGTAATTATATCGAGTATTTTAGTAAGAAACGAAATCTGTTCAACTGCAATCAGACTGAGACAGAATGAAGCAAAACAACTGAAACGTTTCAAAACAGTATGAGCTTATGAAGCTCCGTTCACTATGGTGTTCTCCTGATATGGACTTCAGGACAGTGTTTTGATACAGGAGTGATCAGGTGTGTTCAGTCAATCAAAAGCTGAAAGACAGCTGGGATTTGTGTGTGGGGCAGGATAGCTGGAAAACAAGCAGGGCAGTGGGGCCTGAGGACCGAGTTTGTGAACCACTGGTACTGTATAATGCAAGGAAAAAAAAAATACTTGATTCTGATTTGATTTTGATTTTCCTTCTGGTTTCCGATTCTGATTTCTGATAAATAGATTCTTTAGGGGTACCAAGAAATCTGCCCATACTATTTTAGCACATCTTTGAAAAAAAAAAAAAAAAAAAAAAAATATATATATATATATATATATATATATATATATATATATATGTATATATATAAAATTTCAGCTCTCAGTAGCAGCCTCGACACGACACTCAAAATCCTCAAACCAACCAAAACTACCCAAAAAAATGTGTGGCTTCACTTCCTTGTAACAAGAATTCAAAACTCAAAGCAAATCAATAAAATGTCCGTCTTGGAAGCAATGCTTTGTTTGTCATCAAGTGATTTTCTAAAAATGATACAAGCCTCAGATGTTATGCGTCAGCCTCAGTTTCGAACATAACATCAGCAGTAGATTGTGCATTATTCTCCTTGCTGAGTGGTTCCTGATTTCTCTGGTCTCCGTTACCTGTGTTTTCTGAACCTATGTCTGAATTTTCAATGTTGCCTTTTGGATTGTGATTCTGTTCTGTTACAGAACAGCTTCTGACATTTTTCCTGATTATTGATCCTGCATACATTTTTTGGCTATCTGAGGAATAAAAACTAGGAGTAAGCAAGTGCAGGATTATCTGAACGTGTTCAGCCAACAAAATTATCTGTATCTGGAATAGGTGTCGTTATTAAGAGATGTGGCCGTGGTTTATCCTGGGAGTTGGCAACTTCATGGATATTCCCATGTGAAAAAGTCTTGTAAAAATACATATGACTCTTATTTAACATTCACCATATAAGTTTAGTATGTTGCACTGAGAATACATATACAATACATATATGGCCATATATCAATATGTATCATGTATGATCATATACCGTTTATGTACTGTATAAACCATATATGAAAGCAGGCATAACCATAAATGTAGTACCCAAATAAGAACAATATCATTTTCAGTATGGATGAAAATCCAACCATCCATTTTCCAAACCGCCTATCGTACTGGGTCGCGGGGGGTCCGGAGCCTATCCCGGAATCAATGGGCAGGAAACAACCCAGGATGGGGGGCCAGCCCATCGCAGGGCACACTCACACACCATTCACTCACACATGCACACCTACGGGCAATTTAGCAACTCCAATTAGCCTCAGCATGTTTTTGGACTGTGGGGGGGAAACCGGAGTACTTGGAGGAAACCCCATGACGACATGGGGAGAACATGCAAACTCAGCACACATGTGACCCAGGCGGAGACTCGAACCCAGATCCCAGAGGCGTGAGGCAACAGTGCTAACCACTGCACCACCATGCTGCCCCTATGGATGAAAATTTTTTATATATATATAAATAAATATAAATATATATTTATATTTTTTTTTTTTTTTTTTTTTTTTTTTTCTAACACGTAATTCTCTGACAAAATCAATGAACTACAGCTATTTATATGCTGCAAAAAGCACAAGGCTCTCTTTCACTTTTTGTTTTATGAAAACAATGCTAACTGACTTCACGATTCTGCAGTGGACTAATCTAGGTTTTGCATTGTTACAAAGTGGACTGCGTCACTGGACTTCATTTCTCTATTAATCAAGGTTGATCCAGTGATGTGGGAGTTCTTTTTAAATCCTGCTCACCTGACCTAGCCCTGCTTATGTCATGGCAGGGGATGGTGCAGGTGGGGAAAAGATAACGATCCATGGAGCGGCTGGCGAGACAACAGGTTTTTGTTAAGGAAACTGAACGCAACGGGGAAGGCACAAAATAAACGGACCGCAAGGGGTCAAAAAAAGCAAACAGGAAAAGCAAAGAGAAAACAACTAACTACAAGAAATCATAGAATAGCAACTGCCGAGCAGAGCAACACAGAGAGCAGAACAAGGAAAAGGAATAGAGTAACAACCACGCAGTAACATAACACAATGTCGGACTAGAGAAAAGAGCAGGATCAGGCACTTAAATACACACAAGGCTAACAAGACATGATGACAGGTGAGAATAATAACCAAAGTAACTAATCAATGAAAGCACATCACAACAAGCAATAGGTAGAATCAGAAACAACACAGAAATTAAGAAACAGGGAACACAGAAACTAGGAAACACAACAGATACTGATACTAGGAAACATGAACCACATACTAAAGATACAATGCAATAATTAAAGCAGAACAGTACATAATCAAGGCACAGCTTAACAGGGAAAAAAAGAAAATTAAGTACACTAGGGAAAAACAGAAACAAATAATCAAACAAAACAGACGAGGCTGGTTCTTGGCCAGCCTCAAACCCATAATTGGAGAGTTTTCAGGCTCTGAGCACATGCTCAACCCACTGAGCTACGCAGCAGCCCAGGTAGCAGGGGAACACACTATGGCTGAAGGGCTATGAGAAAGAGTGGGGAAACTGAAGGACCAGCGATGCCTGCTGGCCAAATGGGGAAAAGTTTTCTCTTCAGGTTGGACAGGAAATAACCCTGACAACTTATTAATAACTGTAGACCACTTTATTTACCATGTGAGATTTCTTTGTAATTCTGACCAGTGTTAACGTTTACTCACATGCTAATACTTGTAACAGCATTCTGACTTTATTACAATAGAAAAAATGTTCCCAAACTCAGAAATCATTAAATTGGGTGTAGATCAACCCTGCAAACTTAAGCTGAAATATCCCTAAGTATTAAGAACAATGTAGGAGTTTGTGAGTGCTGTAAGACCAGCTCTGATTCACAGCCAGCACCACAGTCATGTCCCCTTTGCCATTCTCACATCCCAGAATACTTACAGCTGCAACTCATTCCTCTGATCACCCAGTTCCATGAAACTGGTCTAATCACTCTATTGACCCATATGCAACTGCAGAGCGTTATTCTCTCTCACCTCTGTTTCTACCAGAAGTCTCACTCAGCCATCACTTCTGTCTGCTTGTGATCCTGGATCCTCTGTGTGTTTCCAAATCCCTCTCTTTTCCACTTTCCTGTGTCTGCACATGTACCTGCCTTTCCCTGAACTCTCAGGACAGATCTTTTGGCTTATTGGCTCCAGCTTATACCTCTTATTAAATTTCCCGTGGCTTGTTTTTGACATTTGTGTGCTCTGCATCTGGATCCCTAAGAAATAACACAGCAGTGACTCCTCAGTCCATTGCCATTTCCACTGTAATGCCCGAGACTCCCAGACCATCACACATCTGCCATTTCCACTGTAATGCCCAAGACTCCCAGACCATCACACATCTGCCTTTTCCACTGTCATGTCCAAGACTCCCAGACCATCACACATCTGCCATTTCCACTGCCATGCCCGAGACTCCCAGACCATCACACATCTTCTTGACCCTGAGACATTAGAACATTACTGTGGTTCCCTGATGCAAGTGCAAACTGTTCATTCAACACAACACTACAGAGTTACCTTACGAGTCTGATTGGGTCAATTTTTTTATCTCCCTACTAGAAAAGCATGTGAGTGAACTACAGTCCTCTGTCATCTGAGCAGTTCTATTTTCCATTCATTCCAAGAATTTCCAGTATTTTAAAGAGGTGTTCCATGGCAGGGAGGTGGGAAACCTGCTTCTGGAGCATCATCAATAATCCTGGCTTTCCTCTGAATCCACCATTAAATTCTGTACCCCCCCATAACCTCACTCCTCACCTGCTCAAAAAATGGTGTCCAGTTCTAGATCATCAGCAAAGTGACACATGGTATTTTAAGGTTTTTCCAGTACCGTTGAGTACTGCATAGGAGAAGGGATCCATGCAGCTAGTTATCACCTCAGGAACCCACCTAGAACCACAGCTGTAATTTCACACATAGACTTCATCACCAGGCCAGGCGAGAAACTGCCCATTTGGGTGTTCTTGTCATGACCTTGTTTCTGTTGAACCTGTTTCTCCTGCATGTTGGCCGTCATGTCAGGTTGAAGCAAATCAAATGTTGACCTTAACCTCCAAGCCATCGTCACTTTGGCTGGAGACAATCCTGTGGTGACCCTTGGTGTGATTCTTTAGCTGAGTAGGCACAGGACAATCTGGTTTCTTCGTTCCATCTTTAAAGGTCAAAATTTGCAAATTCAGCTCAGCCATTAATGGTCCATGCCTGGCCACTAGACATATGATTGAGATTATGTCCCACTGTATCCCAGGTAAATTAAAATCACCCATAACCACCACATCATTTTCATTACTCATAATCCTGATATCATCATACAACATTCTGCTTTCCTCTGAAATTACATTAGACACTCTATAACAAGCACCAACAATTAAGCTATTTGAGTTTTTAGCATCTAGTTTTACCCATTTAGCTTCTGTACTTTTATTATTATCATTCAGTTCCCTTTTCTTTTACATATACTGCAATACCACCTCCCTTCTTGCCCATCTGGACCCTGCAGAACAGCATGTAACCATCCATATTATATTCTTCTCTGTCGTCACTCAACCATGTTTCTGTTATACCTGTAATGTCGTGAGATTCTGATTAAATAAAAGCCTATCAATCATGAATTTTGTTTCTAATACTCCCAGCATTTAAGTACAGACAGTACCATCACTTGCTGGCATGCATGGCTCATGTCTAGTTTTGAAAACTGCATTCTCTCCCAGACAGTGTCATAAAAAGATATTCCAGGCATGGCATGGGGCACTGCTCCAAGAGTGCAGTTCTATTCACTGTCACCTTTTTGTCTCTGCAGTGTCTAATGGACCTGTCCAGTTTCAAAATGGGGACCACTGCAGCAGGCCACTGGAACTTCACTGGAACAATGATGCCTTTATTTTTCAATCTGTCTGTTTCCTGGTTCACTTTCACACACATTGCATATGGCACTGATCGTGGTCGGTAGAATCTAGGCACAGTATCAGGAGATGCATGAATTTAAGCTTGGACCCCTCGTAAAGTACCCAAATCTTCTTTGAAAACCTCTTCATTGCTTACCAGTACTCGCACTTTTTACATGGTGCACCTGCTTTGTCCGTCTTACCTGATCCCACCCTAAACAGATTTCTTCTAACCATCCTCATCCTAAGAGGTTAGGTCCACTGCCTCTGACTACCACAAGTGGCATTTTTTTCTTTTCCCCAGATAGTTAACATCAGCTTCAGCTGTGTGTATTACTTTAATAGGCTGACCTGCATATGTCTCAAGGTTAATATCAGTCATCTTCAGTGGTGGTCCTTTTGTTTCCCCCCATGTTTCCTGGAAATTTTCAGTTTCATTCATAACAGTCAGATTGCATCCAGTGTCAACTTCCAAACAAACTATTTTGCCATTAACCTCCATGTCAGCAGTATATGTATCCACTTTCCCGCTAATTTTATTGCTCATCTGTCCCACACTGTGTTTAATACAGGCCAGTTTGAATGCTTCATCTTGCCTATCACTTTCACCATGACTATCATCATCCTTTACTTTGCAGGACTAATTCTTATTTCCTTCGCTTTCCAGCACTGCTTTTATTAACTTTCTTTTCTCCACTTTTACTCTGTTATGTCCAAAGGGCTCTCGCGATATGACCAATCTTTCCACAAGACATTTTTCTGTCTTACACCTACAGTCCACTGCTGCATGGTTCCCTCCTTTGCATCTGTAGCATGTACTAATTTCAGGAAAATCGCTCCTTCCATCTGCAACCGCGGTCTCCGCTCTCTGCGCTTCTCGTCAATTTGTGACACAGAAGAGCTGTAACTTTATTTTGTAAATGTTGCGTGTTTTACTTGCTGACTCTACTGGCAGTGAAATTTTCAATGATTTGGGTCGAATGTGAGATTTGTTTCTGATAATAAATGCATGGATTGGGTCATTATTAATCCACAAACGACTCGGTCTCTCAATGTTTAAGTTAAAGTATTGTCGTTTAAGTTCCAGTATCGCATTATAATCCTGCGCTATCTTGCATAGCTCCAATAGTGTACCTATTGTTGCCATTGACACCTCTCCTATTAGCAAAAAGTATGCATGCAGAACGCAATACCTCCATATCACCTGTTAGCGATAAACTGCAGTCAGTCGTGTCAGTCAGAAAATGCACAGCCACTTGAACACACAAAAAACAGCTGCTGTCGTCGGTGTTGGTCATAATAACCTTGTAGCCAAATAAATATGTAATAACACAGATTAAACATGAACCAGTTTTAATTGACTTCTACCAATGACTGTACCTGTACATCCATCCATATCAACCACATTCTATATAATTTTAAATCACAAAATAATCCGTATGCTACAGTTATGTCTAATTGATAGGTATTGTTATACTAACAGACAGGCTAATGAAATGCATGGACACGAAATTAATGATTGTGGATGTAACCTGCATTATGTGGACAAGCACAATATAACACTGTATTCAAACCTGAGGCATGGGAGGTGGGTAAGGATGCTAAGACCCATTGGTTCTAATGTCTGTCACTAACATGTCTCTTAAGGTGTCAGGAAATGAGGTTAACTCATTGCACTCAATCACATCAATTAATGAATGACGTAACTGTAAATTAACACTTCTTAACTTATATTCTAGTAATTGTGAAGTAGTCACATAGTCATTGTGACTTCATTATTATTTAATGGTGAGCAACACGAATTCATAATACATCTTGTCTTAATTCATCCAGTAAATCATCATGAGTCATGAAATAATTAAGCATTACTTAAGAATATGATTTGTACCACTGTAAAGTGTTACCGTATGTTCTAATGAGTGAAGTGTATATTACAAGTTCGTCAAAAGCATCTTTTCCAAGGAGAAGAGTCGAATCCTTAGAGTACCTGTAAGGATGTAGGAGCACCACAGGAAAACCTACTCTGGCAATCAGAAGTATAATCCAGTCACCATTCGACATGATATGCCAGCAATTCACCTATTTGAGAACGTACATGGAATGAGGTAGAAAGCACAGCATTGTGCAAGATCAGCATCTGCCCCAGTCCCAATGGCATTCTGTATACAGGTCGAATCAATAAGAATAGCCCCGGCATCCTGAAAGACCTCTAGAAGCTAATAAAAGTGGAATGAGTTAAAGGCATTATACCTTAAAGCATGCAAAACCCAGGAGGGATCCTAATTCCCAATGAAAAGAACTCCTCAATAATCAACCAGTTCTGATATATTGGTCTATTGAATATGAAAGGAAAGATCTTCTTCTGTGTTGTGGCTCAACGACTCTTAGCATTCTTGCAGAGTAATAATGTTGTCAATATATAAGTGTGGAAAGCAGGAATATGCGATTTCTCAGAATGACTGGAACATGCAAATGTCCATAAGACACTAGATAAAAACTGTCAAGAAGTAATTGAGAGACCTACACATGGTTTTCCTACATCCAGCCAGTCTTTCGATTGATGCCTCACACAATGTTATGGACAGCTTTTAAATTTTTCAAGGTCCCAGAAAGCATTACAAAGCTAGCTAAAGCTTACTTTCAGGATTTCCAGTTCTGCATTAAAACACAGGGCAACACCACCGCCTGGCAGTACTTGGTGAAAGGCAAAATGGTGGGCTGTACCATTTCTCTCCTGGCATTTTCCAAGGAAATAGAGTTAATCATCTTTGCATTAAGGTGGTTGGTTGGATGGGAACGGTTGAAGAATAAATTGCTTTTTCTTCCAATCAGCGCATACATGGATGACATCACCACAATAAAAACAACAAAAACGTGTTAGAAAAGCTCCAGAGAAACTTTCATTCGGTCCAGATTGAGATCAAACCTAATAAAGGGGAGCAGTGTGTGGCTCTGTGGGCTAAGCCTGTGTGGCTGTAATCAGAAGGTCGCAGGTTCAAACCTAGCCTCAGCCTGTGGGTCCTTGAGCGAGGCCCTTAACCCCCAGCTCCCTGGGCGCCACTATGGTTGGCAGTCCTTCGCAGACAACTTCCTCTATGAACAAAAGAGGAAGTTGTGGGAGGCGTAAAGACACTTTCCCTACGGGATCAATAAAGTATCGATTATTATTATTAAATCCTGTAGTATTTTCATTGTCAAAAGTTGGCTCACCAGTGAAAGGTTCTACATTAACGATGGGCCCATACCAACTATCCCAGAGAACTTCATCAAAGCCTTGGTTGATGGTACAATGCAGATCTCAAATACTTTAGCAGGTAGAACAACTTAGGTACATTCAGTGGCCTCAAGCATATTAACAACACTGCTATACCAGGGAAGGTGAAGCTTTAGTGCTTTCAGTTTGGATTGCTGATACACCTGAGGTGGCCAATTACCAGTCTATGAGGTCACCTTATCTTATGCAAATCGGTTGGAGAGATTAGTGAACAGACAAGTGAGGAGGCTTGGGCTTCTGAGGTGTCTTAGCAGCATAGGGCCGTATGGAAATTTCACTTCCAATCACTAGCCAAAGCAAGGGAAATCTCATGCAGTGAGCTGTGGAGCATGGAATCAAACAAGCTTAGCTTCATTATCAGAGCCATGTCTGATGTTGTGCCTTCTCCCACAAAGTAAAATTTCCAGATGTGAGAGGTTCCAGCCTGTCCTCTGTGTGCAGTTCTGGCAACGCCCACACACATCATACTTGGCTGTAACAAACAGCTGCTGAGGTGTTGGGTAGCTAAAATTGAGCACAAGAGAATAACCACCATGTCATGCCTCTGAATTCCCAGACAATGATCCCCCAACCACCATTCTTCATCCAGGAAGATGAGAAAATGGGGATAACCTCTCTAATTCTGACTCATGCCCACTGAACACAGCAAAGGCCTGGAAAATGTGTTGACCTTTTCCATTCAAAATTGCAGTGACCAACGTGCGACCAGATCTAGTTCTGTGGTCCAACTCTTGTTGGCGCGTCTTCATCTTTGAGCTGACGGTCCCTTGCAAGGATGCTGTGGATGAGGCATTCAAATGGAATGAACTGCAAAATGCTAACCTTGCAGCAGAAACAGAGGATCAAGGCTGGAAAGTAAAAGTTTATCCAGTTGAAGTGGGACAGTGGTTTCACCACAAGGCTCCTGAGCAAAGTAGGAGTTAGAGAGCAGGTCCACTGAAAGGCAAATAAAGCACTCAACAATGTTACTGAAATGAATAACCACTGGCTAATAATAATAATAATAATAATAATAATAATAATAATAATAATAAGAAGAAGAAGAAGAAGAAGAAGAAGAAGAAGAAGAAAAATCCTACCAAATACAATGGGTTACAACACTGGACCTACAATAAAAATATAGAATAATAAAAATATTAAAAAACACTGTAAATTTAAAATATAAACAGAAAGTAACTGGAAAGTGAGATACAATGAAATGCTAAATGAGAAGGGTGTACAGTCAGTCGTACCCCGGTATCAGCTGATCCACTTCTCCGTGGTCAACTACAGGGAAAATTGAAAATCACAAACAACGTTTAAACTGCACACCATACTCAGGTACATTCATTTCATTACCATTTCACAACACCAGCTGCTGCTGCCTGCCCCCCAGGTTCATCTCCCTGCTGCTTCGCCTACGCCCAAGACCCTGGCAAAGAACTTTTTTGCCCTTCAGGGTTTGTAATGGCGGGTGATGGAAGATCTGGAAGTGCGGAACTCTTCGGAAGCTGCCTCTCTCCTTCTACAGATTCGAGGAGAGCTTACCACTCTTACCCCGACTTCCTTATCTCAAGAACTGAAGAACACCGCAGAGACCCTGAAGAAGTTGTGTGGAGATGGAGGGGGAGCTCGAGTGGGACCCCTCTGGGATTTCCCTGATGACTGCCCCAATGAACTCCTCTGGTGGGTCACCCCAACCACCACCCCAGCATGGCAGATCCCAGCCTGGTCCTTGACTCTTAATATCCCGCAGAGGGAGAGAACACCTCCACCGGGGTTGGATCCCACCCGCCCCGTTCCCCGGCTCGCCTTCGGTCCCCCTTGCTTCAGCTTAGTGGTCGCCTGTGGTCCCCCTGGCTCCTGCTCGATGGTCAGCTGCAGTTACACCTGTGGTGACTTGTTGGTCACCTGTGGTCCTGCCTCCAACGCCTCGTCAGTTGCCTGCAGTTTCCCTGGGTTGTAGCTTTGCCTTTGCCTGCTGCGGCTTCTGCTCCTTCCTCGCCTCCTCCAGTGTCCCCTTCGCCTCCCTCTTCTAGCAGTCCCTCTGCCTTCCTCCTCGCCCCCTTCGGTGTCCCCTCAGCCCCTTCGTCGCAGTCACTGACGGCCTCGTGGTTGTCCGTGAGCCCCTGAAGCTCCTGCCTTCCGCCCACCAGGGTACCCTCTGGCACCCAAGTTGCCCCCGCCCTTCCCTCTTTGTCCCCTGGATTAGCGCCCCCTGTGTTTGCTCCCCGTTCCTCTGTTAGGTTCTGTATTTCCGTCTCTGGTGCCCATGTGTGTGTCTGTTTTCCCTGTGCTTTGCCAGTTGGTGTCCTGGTTGGCGTCTTTGTCCTTGTTTTGCATGTCGGTCTTCTTCCCGTTGCCTCGTTGATGTTTCTTGCTTTCATTTCCAAAAGTTTCATCATGTCCCCCCAGGGCCCCATTGCCATCTCACCAAATGGCCTTTTGTGGACCACTTTTGGTAGGTACTGGCCTCTGCATACTGGGAACACCCCTTAAAATCTACTGCTTTGGAGATGCTCTGATGCAGTTGTCTATCTCAATTTGGCCCTAGTCAAAGGCGCTCTGATTCTTACACTTCCCCATTTTTCCTGCTTCCAATACATTAACTTTCAGAACTGACTGTTCACTTGCCTAATATATAATGGCACCTGTGACAGGTGCCACTGTAACGAGATAATCAATGTTATTCACATCACCTGTCAGTGGTTTTAATGCTCTGGCTGATCGGTGTATGTACTGTAATAAAATGTCTGAAACACATTCACGAAATGCCAGCATCGACAGTCTAGGTTTATTTGAACTAACACATATATGATATACATGAGTGCAGACTGGTGCAGATGGTGGTCTGCTGCTATTGACAGATGTTTAAATGTACCTTATCGATTTCATATGAAACTTTGTGAAATAAAACAATCTGGCCAAGCAGATTTTTTTCTTTTTTTTTCCCCGCAAAACATCCTTTTATATAATTATTAATTGTTTCTTCAATTTCCATTCTGGGAATTAAGGAGAATAAAAAAAGCATGTATTGATATATGTATGTAAATTGCATGGAAGCCTGTTTCCACTACATAAAAAAGACTCTTTTTCATAACTGTGGCTTTATTTCTCAAAAATTGCGACTTCATTTCTTGGAATTATGACTTTTTAGCGTTTTAAGTGCTTTTTTGACCTAAGCTCCTGATGAGAGAATAGACCTCACAGGTTGTAAGTTTGTATACTCATGCATTTAATGGCACACATGCTAGCATGTTCTTTGTAGTTTCTCATGAAGTTAAGTAAACTATATTCTTCATCATACTTTTTTTCTCAAAGAACCCTTTCTGAGAAGTCTAACACACTATTAACCATTTTATATAATAAATAATCTGACAACAAATTGGATGAAAGAGCCAAAAATTTTCAGCTGCATTTATAGAAGTTGGATGCATTGTGGATAGAAATATGTCGCTGAACATGCGGTAATGAATTTTTCATAAATTACATATTCATCTGAATTTCCATTGATGAAACGACATTGACTCACCATTGAACAGATGATAGACTAATGATGCAATACCAGGACATGTAGAATAAAAAACCTAGTGTACTGTATTAATTTAGCATGAGAGGTCAGAGGACAACTCCATATTAATGCCATATTTTATAAATATAAAATGGTACTAGCAGTATTTTTTGCAGATTCAAGGATGCATAGTGAGAGGCAGGAAAACCATTAAATAATAATGCTGGCCATATGGGTGTGTTATTTTATGTGTTTAGGAGAAAGTGCTGGGACTGGACTGTTATTATGAGAAAAACGACATGCCTTACCTTCCTAAACCGCATATACAGTAACTAGCATTCATTATTAAATTGAGCAGAAGTTCATAAATAAGATTTGTATATTAATCTTTTAAATATGTAGGGGCAGGGGGCTAAGAAGCACTGTAGCACTTTTGCTCCATAGCTCTTTGTTGTCGATTTTGATCCCGCCCCTTTTCTTCAACATACGTGCCCCTAATATTGTGTGTCGGTTAAGGTTAGGGTTGCACCCTGTGTTGTTGCTTGGGTAGCAAGTTTTTGGAATGAGATAATTCACTGACAAAGAAGTATGGAGTACAAAACACATTTACTTTTCCAGGTAACTTTTAAAAGTTAAGGAAACAAAATGCTATGGCAGGATTCTTGGTATAAATAGATATAGAACAAGTCCCATAATTTCTTATGAAATGTGAGATAAAATGTGATATTTTGTCTAAATCCAGGGGAAAAAATCACCCGCAAAAACGAAAGTGTTTTCCCGTTGCTTTTGGCATCCTACAAACAAGAACCTGGACATTTCACAGTTCTGGAGTTCTGTGAGTCAAGAAAACCTGATAACAGGTGGTGTAGTGGGCTGGCAGATGGTGGTGCTTGTTAAAGGCTCTGGTTTTATGACCAAACAAACACAGGTTCAAATACCAAAGACTGAATTACTACTACTGTACACTGGAAGACGGGTTTGTTTCCTAAATGCACAGATAAAAAGCAGTCAAAAACTAACTGTATTTCTCACAAGTTAATTTGATTAATAGCATGTCCTTAGAAAATAGTATAGTGTTTTTTCTTCAGTAAGGGAATGAATACCTTCAAAAGACCTTGGGTTTCTTAGCTGTGAGTAAAAGAATTCTGGGGAAAAAAAACAACACATTTTCACATCAATATCAAAAGTTTTGAGCCAAGTGGTGTTTCAGAACCTGCCAAGCTAATGAAGGCCAACACAGGGCTGACAATAATTATTTTCTCTTCTTATTTTTAATCACTTTTTTGTCACATTTGTCACATTTAGGTGTATAGTGTAGATTTGTAGTTATAGGTGTAAATGTTAAATCACACATTTTCAACAGTGTCCTATTAAACTGAAGCTATGCGTGTTCCCAAGTATTTTGTAGTTTCATAAAAGTCTCCATAGGTCAAAAACAAATTTAGCTACTTATGTGGTCATGTTATAAACAGTCATGTGCTCAGCCACGTACTAGCCAGTAATGTATATTTTTAGATATTTATATATCTGTATAGGCCTAGTGATATTTCGACTGAACATAAAATATTCTTGACAAGATTTTCTGCACCGAATTACTTACAGTGAAATGTGATAGAATTTATCTTCCATATCGATTTCTAATGTGCATAATGTTTACTGCCAAAACTACAAAGACTGAATGAATGGATGAAATAAACGGTCTGACAGAATAAATGGGGGATTGAATGAATGAGTGATCGATTGCATAAATAAAATGAACCCGCATATACCATATTTGTCCGACAGGTATAATGAGTCATAATGTAACCGAAGTAAAAATTCCAGAAACAAATTCGATCGGTACCAAAGCCACTGTGGTAAATTCTTATTGAATAAATCATGTAGAAGTATATTTTCACAGCTTCAGGATCATTCTAGGTTTTATGTTTCACTCCCCAAACCTTATGCTTAGTTATAATTGTTATTTATAGCTATTAATACATAATGCATTTCAGTTATAGATTCTCTACATGGCTGTAAAAATTAAATACAGCGCGTGTACACTCAGCAGCGTGCGGCTACCCTTATTCTTCGGCGCTAGGATCCCGGGGATGCGCTCCGATTCTCCATCCCCTCCCCTCCCCTTCATCTAGGATTTTTAAAGTCGCTGCCAGACCCGGGCTCACATGTTAGTTACTTCCTGGATGGAAGAATGGGAAGCTTCCAGCGCAGCTCTAACAATTCCCTTTCTGTTATTGCAAGAAGCGCTGCATCTCCGTCCTGCATAGACGAACACAGCTAAGCAGAGAACTGTCCTCTGCATCCCCGCTAAACGAACTGAAAGGGCTGTATGCACGATCGTGCCTGACATTTAATCTCCGAATTTGAAGGAACTGCTTGCATTAGGGAGATTTTGAGAAGAAAACTTGTTCATCTGCCGGTGATATTTAAAATATTTAACAAAACCGAAGCTTGTAACAAAGTTCATTACACTGACACGTGTTTACTTGTTTTGATTTTTAAAATTTCCTTTATCTAGTAATTTTTTTTACACTTTGTCAGCTGTTGCCTTTCACTCTCGATGAGTATTGTGACATGCGGAGACTACTGGAATCGTGTTGGTGGATCTCCTCTTTAATTTTCTCATCCTTCGTGCTCCTCAGGGCCGAATCTCATCCTGGTAAGTTTTGTGATTTACAGTTATATTACCCAAGGCTGCAGTATAATTCATTTTAAATGTCCCATTAAACTGAAATAGTTCACAACACGACATTTTAAAATTCAATTAACATAATAAAGCTATTCGTCAATCGTTTAATATTATTAATAACATACTTGAACCAAATCTGTTCACTAAAAAGGTGACTTTAGATAACTGCTTGTCTAACTGAAAAGAACATTTTAGTAATTTTATATATATATTTTAAATTCTAGATCGTATACTGCTAATAACAGTAATCACACTGGCTCCGTTAATTAATTTAAAATCCATGTCTAAGCCATAATTTGTTGGTGAAATGTTTAAGATAACGATGTAGTTTTCCTTGGTAGGATGTATTTATCATATGTTTCATTAGAAAGAATTTATGAAATCTTCTTTGACAGTTAAAACGCAAACAGTTACGCCAGATATTACATAAGTGATGACAGCGATGCTTCTAATGTAATTTTGAAGTAGCGTGTAATGTGCATGTTATTTAATATTTACATGAAAGTGACGTATAATAGCGAAATTCATATAAACATCGTCTAAAAATGTATACAAAAGACAAGTAAATGTGGGTTCGACTTGAACATTTCAGGTGCGCAGATATTCACGTTGTTTTAGGTGTCAGTTTCATAATATCAAACACCGTTTTCTTGCTCGTGTTCCGGACCTTTCGATGCCAAAAAACCTCAATGAATTCATTTGTTTTGGCGCAGTGCTTTTTGTAGCAGAATCCCGAGTAGATGATGCGCGATGAGTCGCGATTATGTTGCAATGGTGATTGTACTCGCCTCTCCACGTCTTGTATTCCGTCGGAAGAATAGGGACGTTTGCGGAGGAAATCGCGAACTCCGGAGCATTAGAGAAACGGAAGATGCACGTCTGCCTGTAATGTGTAAGTACAGAGATGACTGGAAGAAGGAAACTGATGGCTGGATATGGTTAATGTATGCATGAAAGCATGAAATAAATTAGGGTGACCTTGATTAAAGTATTGAAATATACCTTGAGGATATATATATATATATATATATATATATATATATATATATATATATATATATATATATATATATATTAGTATGTGTGTGTCACACACCTGTTGAAAGACTTCAGGTAAAATTAGGGCAGTGACAAGACAACAAATCTGATGGGTTAAGACCTTCCATGCTGAACTTCACACAGTAAGGCATTTGCCTTATGACTTGCTCGTTATTGCAGTTCATTTGTTGTATGGGAAGATCTGAATTTTGCTTAATAATTATAGTGTTATCCAGTATACAATGAGTGTAACTTTTACCAGCTGAATTTTTCTTAAAATAGCTTTCTCGTTCAGTCAAATGTTGGCACATTTTAAAGCAGGGCTTATTCTAAAAACTTTTTACTATGAAATTCTGTTTTGTGATATCTCGTTGTTATATTTTGTGATACAGAACTGGTCAGATTTTATCTGTTTTGAGGAGTAAGCATTATACCTTTTATGTTCTTTTCATTGATTTCTAAATCCATGCTAGATTCTAAGAAATTATATTACCCGAAAGAATGGGCCAAGGGTGAGACAATATACTCTGCAAATATTCAATGTACATTAAAAGTCAGCCATTTAAAACGAATGTAAAAATTATAGATATTATGCTCTCGTGCTAAGTTTAAAATATTCAACACATCTTTTATCGTGTCATTTATATGTATATATGTGTGTCACTTAAAACACCACATTTACTTGAAAGAACTCCGAATGAAACCAGGCTGATGCGATATTTTTCACATATTACTGCATCATTCAGATGCAGTCTTTAAAATGCAACCTTGCATCATTTGATCCTGAGATCAGACATTTTCCTAGTGTGTTAACTTGATTGGGCAAGGGACACGAGTTTAGGGTGCTTCTAGGAGAGGGTGGTTCGGCTTCAAGCTACCTGCCACGCTTCTGAGTATTGAATTTGTTTCCTGACCTTTCAGTCAGCCATCTCCGTCTTTCATCCTCTTCTGATCCTGCAGCGTAGCAGAGGAGCGATGAATCAAATCAGAGGGAGCACATGGGGGCACTTTACTGCCCCACGATATGTTGCGGCTGCCAGGCGCAGCCATGCCTGCAGCCCGCGTGGGCTTCATTACACCAGTGATTTATGCCCCAGGTACATGATGGTGTCAATAGAAGGACAGAGGTTATAACAGTCAAGGACTGGCCTGTGTTCCTGCCTGACATTGACATTGTTGTAGCTGGTGGGCTCAGTCAGGTGCAGAGATCATCAGGATGCCAACTTGTAGGACTTGCAGGAGTAACGAATGTCAAAGGACTTATGCGAACATCAGTCTTCCCCTTGTAGTTACAAGTTGCCTCTGATTGGAAACTGTATAAATTATGATTCCCGACTTTTGATTGCTGTCAGAAAAACACCGTGGATCATATATTGTGGAAGGCGACCCATTTTAACTGCTGTGTGTGTGGGACGTGCTGTCTTGGAGATCACAAAAACCAAGGATTATATAAGACTACAGTAATATTGTCAGTAAATACAAAGCCAATATTTTCTTTTGTCTGCCTTGTAAACAAGGTGTAGTAGGATGGCAAAAATGTCAAGCAAAAGAGCTTCGTATTGGCCTATAAGCAGTTTTGTTCTGTATTTTGATGCTATGAACTATTTGTACTTAATAGGGTCGTCAATATATTTCATAAAGTACACGAAAGTGTTTTAGGAGCTAAAACAATGACGTTTGTTTTGCTGGCAATTTTGTAAATGCATTATTTTTCCTTTTGATTTTTTTAATGCTGGCTTTTCCCTTCTCTGAGCATGTTATAGAAACGCTGCTGTGACTTTGTACAGTACAGCTACCCCCATTCTCTCTCAGTATCTTTGTTTGGCTGTCAAGGCTCTTCAGGTTATTCAGTCTCAGAATTACACCTGTTCACTGATATGTGGCCACAGGTCTGATTTCTCCTCCAATGCACAAAAGCCTAGTTTGCGGCTACCTGCATGGACCCCGTTCTCTGTGCTACCGCAGCCCCAGTTTCTCTCAGTATATTACTGTATGTATGCCGGGAATTTATATTGTATTTTTTGCTATGTATCAGGCTGCTGCAGTTCACTTATCTACCAGCAGGGTTTTCAGACCTGGGGTGGACACTTCCAAGCCCTCCTGGAATGGATGCTGAAACTGCTGTTAACAAAAAAAAATTTAAATACCATCCAGAGAATATGTATGAATCAGAATTCAGAACTACCCCCTGCCTCTTTTCTATATTTTCCATTAGATATGTCAGTGATATAAGAGAAAAACGATTACAGTATCAATATAGAACTTTTTAAACATCGAAGTGGGGTGCAGCCCACACCCAGCGCTGTCCCCTTCAGATACACAACAGCAAAAGTGAGCCGTGCAGAATGAAACATGCACTGAGAGCATTTCAAGGACCACTTGTGGAACAAAGGGTATTTGTTATGCATTCGTGATTCTCCTGCCTTTCTCATGGTACACTAATAATGTAGAAGAAAGCAACGCTATGCTAATTCAAAGATTGAGTGATCACAAAGTTAATGCAAGCAGAAATGCATTGTTCCTCCTCCCATGTTTTTTGATTCTTTTTTTTTTGACATGGGTACAGAGAGACAAGGTGAATGGCTGAAATTTACAAAGTAGTAACACTGATGCATTAAATTTAATGTAATAGACTGGTTCTCATTATAAAATATGAATTTTTGGATTCTGGGGTGGCATGGTGGTGCAGTGGTTAGCACTGTTGCCTCACACCTCTGGAACCTGGACTTGAGTCTCAGCCAGGGTCCCATGTGTGTGGAGTTTACATGTTCTCCCCATTGCCTCATTTCCACCAACACAGTGCCGGTGCTGGGCTGGTTCTCACTTGGTACCTTTTGAGAACCTGCATGCGTTTCCACTGGTTTTGAACAAGAACAGAACAGAAATGTCACGTAGGCAGAACTGAAAGTGAAGTAAAGGTTAATCTGTATTTCGTTTTTTTTTTCGATCTGTTTTGAAGTTTTTATAAGTTGCTGAATCAAAAAATAAAATTCAAATACAGGCACTGTCTCTATTGCCTGTACCCAGTTTTGTATCCATAAAGGCTGTATCCATCTGTATGTGTGAGTTTATTCTCGCTCGCTGTTTTACCGCTGGGTTTTAAAAAATTGCAAAATAAAAGTCTGCTAAAAACTGAACGTTGCAGTCCGCCTCATATTTTATTTATTTGACCTGCTATTTATGCTTTATTATTACATCTGTCCAGTAGATCAATCTTTCGTTTTTCACAGAATAAAAAAAAACAATCCAACGTTGCATTATTTATATGAATTTTAGTGTTTTTAGTGTTTTAGTGCAAGTTATATTCTATGAAAAATATCTAATTTTCAGAAAATACAGTCCATACAATTTTAAGCTATTTTACAACATTTTGTCCCCGTAAAGGCTCCCCTGTTTGTGTGCTTTAGTTTATTCTCGCTCACTGTTTTACTGTTTTGCTTTTAAGGATCACCCAATAATGCTGAAAAACTGAACTTTGCAGACTGCATTATTATGTCTTTGCCACTCTAGTATCACAGTATTTTATTTAATTGCAGCATAATTGTACTTTATTATTATTAATTGGTCAGCAGATAAATTTTTCGTAACATTATTCTGCTAATAAGTTGGCAAGTTGTTTGACTGGCAGTACCGGCAATATTAAACAAAACTATACGGGTTATGGATTGAATTTTCTAGGTATGCGGTAGGTTTGGACGTGATACTCCGTCTCACTTTCGGTGATGTTATGATGCCAAATTCTGTGCCTTTTCTGTAGTGACATACTGGAGCCGTTTTCTCTGACTGAGGGCAAGTTTTTTTGCAGTGGAAAAGTATGGAACTAGTTCCGAATTTGGAGAAAGTCCAGCACCGGCATCATGTTGGTGGCAACAAGGCACATATTGTCATGGGGTTTCCTCTGGGTACTCCGGTCCAAAAACATGCTAAGGTGAATTGGAGTAAAAAATTGCTTGTAGGATTGCATGTGTGAGTGATTGGCACGAGTGTGCCCTGTGATGGCTTAGCATATCATCCTGGGTTGTTCCCTGCCTTGCGCCTGTAGCCTCTGGGATAGGCTTCGGGTCTCCCGTGATCCTGAATAGGACAAGTGGTTACAGAATATGGATGGATGGTTGGATTAATCAATGTGCCCTCCCTGTGTCTAAAAGGAGACCATAAGCTATATGCAGTGTTGCTGCTCAGTGTTATGTCATTTTTGTATGTGAAATTACAGGCAAATAGAAAGATACAGGTGAAATTACCCATAAACCCCACCTTAACAAAAAATTATAACATGTTTCATTTTGTTATCAGTCTTGGTACCTTGTAGTGTGTTATTATGTTCCTGAAAGGCATTACAATGAACATACAGTGCCACAAATCTGAGACAAATTTCCCAAAATTCAATAATGGAAAAAAGGCTTTCATCAATCACAAGGATAGGCTTATACCCGGCACCGTCCCGTATACTTAACAATGTCTTTTAGAAAGTTTTCAGATCGTGAATGAAAAATAAACATTTTTGGTATTTTTTTTTAGATTGTATTATGATTCTGACATGTTTAAATTTGTTTAGCCTGAAGTATTATTTTGGTAAAAAGAGTAGCGATTGGGGTGAGTACTCAGTTTGTGCTGGTTCTCCTGGTTTGTACTGTTCACATAGATACTTCGTAGTATTTGGTATCTAGTGAAAAGATTTTTTGAAGTATCTGATTGCAAAGTTTTGATCTGTTTTCATGTTTTACTCCAAAAATGCTACAGAATAGTTAAAACAATTATACTTTTCATTAATAAATGAATCTTTATCACAGAGTGTAAGATAAATCTCCCTCCCATATTTTTTATTCTATTTAAATAATTTAATTTATGACATGGAAAAAATGTCTTCAACTGGTAATCAATATTTCAGTATTAATATAGGTTACACCTGGCACTTAGTGTTTGTCTAACAGAAAACAAGGGCTGATAATCACAGGACAAGGTGCTCAATGCTGGAATATGTTTTATTCCCTCTAGCATTTATTACACTTCCTGCTGCGGATGTTACCTTGATTCTTTGCATCTTAACAATTTTCACAGCTTAGTGTCATGTTAATTTTGGGGTGTTTGTGTCTGCATTGATCTGTTAGGGCTGAAACCAGAACCTTATGACGGTAAACTCTGAAAATAATATAATTTTAAAAGACTCAATTTTTATAAATGGAAGATTTCGAACGCTAGGATCATTTGCACGATAGTTAAAGTGCGTGCGCACCACCAGAGGGAGTATGATAAACAATAGCATGAACTGGACAGTATTTTGAATTAATAGATAAAAGCATCGTAGGATAGTCAAATAGTTACTTTACGCTGCTGGTTCATAGTCAGGAATGTTTAGCACAGTATGCTTCAAGCAGTATTTTTGTGTTGATTTATTTGGTTAAATTTCACATTTAATCAACTGTTTTATCATTGACTAAGCTACCTGAAGTTTTTAATGCCTTGTAACCCCTGTCTGGCTGACATTCTCCATCATTCAGCTGCGTCCCTGAAGATAAGGATGACGTTCATCTTAGTTTTCAGTTTTAGCTAACTACATCTTGTCATTCAGCTATGTCACCTTCAGCCAAATAATTTACGTCACAAAACCCAGGACTTCAGTGAAGGATTTCAGTGCCGCATGTGCTTCTCACAGCTTTCAAAATGTGCTTCTCTGCGGTTTGGCGATGTGTGGCTTTAACTAAAGCGGCAAGCAGGAGAAATCCAATTCCTAGTCTTTGTTGTTTTCCTGCTCTCTCGGATTTGCTGGTTGATATCACTTTGGGTCAAATCCAGATCCAGAGCAATGTTTAAAAATCAGATTTTTTTTTTCCTTTGTTGGCCCTGTTGGGGAGGGAGAAATTCCCACAGATTGTGTCCCTGGGTACTCTACTCTGAGCGCTTGCACGAGCTGTATCCCACTGGGCTAGCTTCTGTGTGGGTACCCACTTTGTTTCCCAAGCATAAAATAACCACATGGCAAGAAGCAGCCTGTCACAGAGTCAGATGCTGGGGATTGAAGGATATCCTCATTAAATTCTTACAGCGTGGTTGTCTTTCTACTCCCAGGCTGCTCCGTAAGGTGGCACTGGGATTGGGGCTGGCAGACGCTGCTTGAGACAAGTTTGCCTTTCACCAGGGAGGCCCTTTAAGCTGTAATGCCCCATCTGCTAATAAATTGACGCTATTTATTCTTGATCACGAGTCCACTCTGCTGAATAAATAAAACTGGTCCACAAAACAGTTGCCAGTTGGATATTGAATTCTGAGCTGGGATATTTGGGTGGCGGTGGTGATGAAGTCAGTTATCCCTGAAAGAACTGCAGCCCTGTAACTTGCTAAGTCTTGTGATGCGGTACCTTCGTTCTGCTTCATCCATTTTCTTACTTGATTTTAGTCGTCAGTGCCTTAATACTTAGTGAAATAGATGGGCACATTGTTTAAAAGGAACCCAGCTTTGGATAATAATGTGTTTTGGTCCTTCTAGCTGAAACTTTAAAGCTTCCGAGGCAGAACATAATACAGGCAGATTGGAGTCCTGTGGCTTTTCTGCTGCGGCGTTTTAATGTTTCACATCCGTCGCCTCTGTTCTCTTCAATGTACAAGAAGAGAATTTTACTTAAAAAAAAATTATATTGTTACAAGAAATCCTGAAACACAATGATGGGAGGCAGTAAGTTGAAGCATGTGAATGAAGGGCCTGGAGCTCAGGAGAGAGGAGATGTGAAGAGAGGGGGACCTGGTGCCTGACCCCTGAACAGGCGCCGCCAGCGGCTTCCCTGTCAGTTATGCATGTTATTGCTCTGTTCTTCATATTGTGGCCATTATTAAAAATAATCAGCGCTGCATCATGGAACTGATGAAAGGCCTTGGTACTGATGCACTGTTCTTACGCCATCACAGAACCATCTGTGCCAAGTGCACGTTCTTCCGTTTGTTGATAAACGTCGACCTTTTTAAGGTGAGTTCCTATTTCAGGCTTTCTGGAAACTGCTTGGTACTGATGCTACGGGCATTCCCTGTTATCTTCCGTGGTTTTCTCTTATCCAGCAGAGGGTGGGGTGATCAGACAAAAAACGATTTTGGATCTCTCCATTTCTGCCATTTTCTCCCCCCCCCCCCCCCCCTCCCCAATCCAATTTCCTGACAAATTAGCTGGAAGCATTTCACTCCCCAAAATGAACTGTTAGACAGATGGGCTGGGTGATCTTGCCCTGGGTGTCCCATCTCCTGCCATTCCCTCCCTCCCTGACTGTGGAGATGGATCCGAGGAGGACTGGTGGAATCGCAAAGAACGGCTTTAATTCCGGCCCATTTCAGCCCCCTGCCCGCCGCTTTCCAGGGGCAGCATTTCGGGTTCTGCGGAACTGTGCCACAGCTGGATCTAGGATCCCAAGTCCACCTTTCCAGTCGCTGGGATAGGCAGAAGATGAGAGGGCTGTTTCATACAGTATTTATTTGATTAGCAGGTGTGCATTTTCGTAGTGCACTGGGATATTTCCTATAGCACTTTAAGATGAGATGATGAGAAGTTAAATACTAGAGGAGAGCACCAGTCACATGTCCATCCCCAGCAGCTTCTTTTGTTCTCCCGAGCTGTGCTTCTGTGCTTATCCATACAGTCAGGAGTAAGTTCTTCATAAAATTCTTTATCTACGTTTGTGACGGGAGATCTCACCTGTGCGTGTCAGTACCTTCATCTTCAACCCCTCGGTGGGATGTAGCCCTAATGCCCACCGTGCTCCTGTCAGGGGTGGCTGATGACAGGTGCAACCTCAGTGCCACATTTAATCTGGAAAATGTCCACGCACGGCTTGTATTGACTTCATCTGTTGTTGCATCATCTGCACGTCCTCTTGCGTTCACCCTGCTCTGACTCCTGGCATACCTTTCGTGATTGGTGTCAGACATATACATACCAGTGTGCTTTTGACAACTAAAAGGATGTATCTGCTTTAGAACAAGTGATTGCTCATGTTACTGCAAGCACGTGGCAGGATGCATGCACTGATTGCTATTTGTGGCTCTTTGCAACTGAATGCATCTTATTGTTGTTCCAGTGTTATTGTTCCTGAATAAGTCAATTTCATCCGATCTGAATGAGGTTAGCACAGGCTACGCTGCCAGCATGTTGTAAGTACAGTTCCGCTTTGCTGTTGGTAAGGAAGGTGTATGCAGTGACTGCAGCCCTGTTTCATATCTCACTAAGAGAGATTTAAGACTGAGTGTTGTGATGTTTGTACTTCTAATGTGAATAACCGTATTCCAAATGTCTGCAGGCCCATTCCGATGCTCAGATGCTGCTGTTTATTTGCGTCCTAAGCTGTTAAACCTCTGGCGCAATTACATTTAGAGCACATAGCCTCGCAATCTGCCCCCAGCCTTGTGGACCAGGTATGACAAAAAAGCACTTATTTCTTCCACTCTGGATGGCATAGCGCCGTTAAATACGGACACAGCATGGCTGGCTGCAAGATGCGGTCTCCCCGGGGTATCGTCTTGGCATTGTTCTCCATGGAAGCTGCATTTTTTTGACATATAGCCATTAGATTATACAAAAAGAAAATTCTAACCTCGTAGCTTAAATATGGCTCCATTGCCTTTTGTGTTAAAGTGAGTGGAGAACATCTGAACAATTATTACTGCATGCAACCGCCCCCCCCCCCCCCCAACCCATTCACGCCCTTCATGGCTTTCATCAGCCCTCAAACATCACTTTCATTTATCAGAAAGGATTTTCATGGGAGCAAAGTCATGTAATATCACAGAGTTGCATGCCTTGCTGTAATAAGACACCTTTTCATTTTACATGCATGGGGCTGGTTGTGGTCAGCTCGGAATGGGACAGTGAATTGGAGCAACCTGGGTCCCTCTCCAGCTCTGCAAAGATAGTTCAGTAACAGGGTTGCATACACAATGGAAGTCTGTGTGGCCCCACTGAAGGCAGCAGATGGCTGGTAACGGAATATCATTAAGTTTCCACTTCGGCTTGGCCTTGCAGCCAAATAAAAATATAAGACTTGAGCGTCGGCAGTAATGGAATTCTGTGACCATGTTACCTGGGAAAACAGCCCTGTAAAGGAAGCTACCTTGAAAGGCGTTTCACAGAAGGTTTTTTTTTCCCCTCCGTTATGTGTGTTTCAATTGTTTGAGGGTAGAAATGGCAAAATAAATAGTATATTAATAGTATACAATAGTATATAAATGTGGCATTTGGGGTCTTTGAGCAGTTTGAAATGTGATGACAGTACTCCAGGGATGATAATTAAATGGATATATATCAGTACAGTACATAGGCTGGATATTATAGCAGGCACATGTCTGTGTTTTTGTTTTGTGGCAGAAGGATAGCGTTAATGACGCTGGGCTGTTGGTCGACGTTTCGTGCCCATGGCGTCAGGTGCTGTCATGGTCCAGCTAATTGGACTGTGACCCATCATTTACCGGGAGCCTCATTGCTATTGTAACCTTGATCCTCCACATTTGCTGTTATGACAGGGTAGATTTTGGTTTTTTTTTTCTTCCTCACCTCCTCCCTCTACCTCCCTCCCCATCATGAGACCTCAGGTTAATGTTCTGGCACCTTTTATGACAGAAAGGCCATCCAGCTGGACTGTCAAACCAGTCTCTGATGCCATACATTAATTAGTCAGACCCTAAATTATTAGCAAGAGAGCCTTTGGCAGCCCTGCCAAACGACATGCTGTATGCCAGCAGCAACATTTAAAAGGCTTTGCGCTCCCTCTTGCCATTAACTCAGTGGTGTGCAATTTATGCACCCCCCCCCCCTCAAGTATGAACTACAAACCTCTCCTTGCTTCAGCATCAAAAAGTTTTCACCTGAAACTTATGGAAAATAAGGTAACAAGATGCAGCACCAGGATTAATTGCACCTGTGTGACTTACTCAGTACAGTTGCTTGCAAAGACGACATGACTTTATATGACGATATGGAGATACCCACACATCCTAACCAAGCAAGAGACGCAGAAGCTTGGGTCAATGAATTAATACCAAGGTGACGTGCTGCTTTTCCACTTCTATGAACCCTTCTGATATTGGGGGGGGGGGGAATCCAATTTGTGAACTACTTGCTTTATGGTGACCTGGATAGAGTATAGAGTAAGTTCAATTAGCATTGCTCACAGCAGAGCGGAATAAATACAGCCACTGTGCACCATCCTTCCTGGCTGACGCCGATGTTCACGGAGTGCCCAAGCCAGAGGAGACACTGCCAGTTCCTGGGGACTGGCCCTCGTCCATCGGGAGAAGCAGGTGAGATCATTTTTGGCATGGCAAATTTTATTTTTGTAGATGGCTACTTCTTAGCATTGTAGCTGTGGGAGTCTGTTGCCCACTGTCGTTATATTCGCTGGACAATTGCTGATGCAAGAGCTGCGTGTTTTGAAGGGTCACTCTTGTCATGTAAATCTGCACTGCTTCTCTTTAATTATGAGATTGAGTTTGATTTCTTTCTTTAACATTGATTTTGTAAAGGCGTAAGTGTTAGTCGAACAATGCTTTTGTAGTGTCCTTTTAATTACATTGGAAAAGTGTTAACTGTTCTATTGCATTATGCCCTAGTGACAAGTACCCATGTCTATTTTAAGAATTAGTTAAATACTGGTGTGGATGAGATTCACACACACACACACACACACATACACACACACACACACACACACACATATACACACACACACACACATATACACATATACACACACACACACACACACATATACACATATACACACACACACACACACACACATATACACATATACACACACACACACACACATACATATATATATATATATATATATATATATATATATATATATATATATATATATATATATATATATATATATATATATATATTATGAACGTTGCCAAAGGAGACGCTTGGCCAGCCTCTTCTCATGAACCTCAGGGCAGAACATGTTAACATGTTTCTAGGCTTCAGTCATAGCTCTGCGACCCAGATACCTCAAATATCCTTTTAGAAAATTGTCTTTTTGGGTTTTTTCTGTGGTGTTCCAGGAAGATATATATCAAAACCTGCATTAGACATCTATCCTCATTTACTAAAGTTGTTCAAGCTATTACGGAATAATATACAACTGTACCATTTGCCCAAATATTTATTTTTTTGTAATCTGCTTATTAAAATATATAGTGACTTATAAAAATGTCCAGGCCTGTTCAAATTCTGGGAAGGTCCACATAAAATTATGTAATATTTTAATTATGTATACTTTATTGCAATTGCTGCAAACAAATATGTACAATTACTACAAGTATTTTCAACCTTAACACTTAAGAGATTCTTGTCTAGTGTATTTTTTGATCGTATTTTATGGTGACCTTACCTGCAGTACCTGTATGTTGTTTTTGAGGGTCATATATTAACAGCGCCATCAGTCTGTAGCATTTCAATAAGATTCATATTAGGAATTTTGTGCCATTTAGTTTCTTATTTTTAAGCCATTTTGGTGAAGTTTTGGCCTTGTGCTGCAGGGCATTGTCCTGCTACAAAAGAATTTTCTCCATCATTTAGTCCAAAAAGAAATGGTTCATTCTCTGTTTGCTTGTACTTTGCTCTCATATTTGCTTGTCCAGGTTCCATTTTCCTCAGTATTTCCAGTCTCTGCTGAACAGAAGCATTGTCATGGTGTTACACTGGATCTGTGCCCCAACGTAGCATTTAGACCAAAAGTTGGGTGTCATCTGTCCACGACACCCTTACTGCATTATCCAGGTGCTTTGTTGTAAATACCACTGCTTTGAGATGACTTGCTTTTTGCAGTGTCTTTCATATTGCCAGTCGGCCATATTGGCTTCTTTTGTGAAGTGTTTTGGGTACCGTTGACTGATCCATGGTTCCTCCTATCTTAACTACTGAGCTTCCTTGATCTTTTATGGTTATTGACCTTAGAGTAGCATCTCTCAACAGCTAATACTTTAGCTGGGCACTTAGGTTTGAGTGTTTTTTTTTTTTTGTATTCTTCTTGACTATGTTTTGTAGAGATTTTTTTCAATGAGGTCTTCCAAAATGGTATAATATTCATTATCTAACAGAAAAGTATATATATTTGAATAACCTAAGGTGGAATTCATCCCAGGAAGCTAAGAGCAGAAGGCAGTGATGACAGTCTGCCACAGATAAATAAATAAAAAAATATCAAATACCTATATATTGCATGAAGTATGTTAAACAGGTTGTGCTCTAAGAAAGGTTATTCTAAACTGTCAAGACCTGTCAAGTAAAAAGAAAAAATGAACATTTTCATTGAGAACTGCCATTCACTTTGTGTTGGCTCCATTTTCTGGTTGCTTTCTGTTTGCTTGTAGCATCACTGTTATTTTTGCTGTAGAGAGCTTTGTCCTGTTTTATGTTTCATCCTGCTATTAATAAAGCACCTTTTGTTCCCCCCCCCATGCTGTTCAAATTCAAACTGCCTTTTTTTCTCCCCCTGTGGCTGCCCCTAGCTCACAAATGGCCACTGCATTTTTATGATAGTAGACTAAGTTACCAACAGGGACTAATTCAAATCTGTCAGCATATTGCAAATGTACAGTAAACTTAAAGCAAGGTAGCATAGATGCACAACACTGATAATTTGCTTCAGTTTCCTTCACCGCTTGGGACATAATGTGAAAATGTATATTGGATGTCATAATCAACTGGGGGTAGAAGGTACCCTGTTCTAAAAATTGAGAGCAAATGAAATCCAGTTTCTGCTGGAAGGAATGGAAACGCTACTGCAGTGATAGAAATATTTTTCCCGGTTGGACCTATTTTTTATTTTTTTTTATCCTTCGTTTTTCAGTTCCCGGTGGATCCAAAGCTGCTGGAATCCACGTTGAGCAAGTAGATAGAGGGCGATTCTGTGTTTTCCCCTAACTGGGATTTGATGGTGTGCAGGGGGGTTTGCTTCTCTTGCTGTTTTTAGAGAGCTGGAATCAGCAAACAGTGTCCTCTATTTGAGAGACATCGCTGCTGATAGATACGGCACGTCGACTGCTTTGCTTACAAGATATGCTTTTTGTTCTCCATTACACTCTGAGCTCAGAAGCTCGTGCAGCTTGAGGAAAAGTCAGTCAGAAGACATCGTTTTCACTGTCACTTGTGCTTCAGTACCTTGTCATGTACACCGTGTATAATATGATATATGCTCTTGTTGCTGACACACTGTTGTCTTCAAGATGGAAGCTTCCTGTTAAGAAGATGCTCTGTACTGAAAATGCGCGCACACACACATCTACCAATATATACCCAAAGACCTGTATTAGTTTACTGTTTATTGAGGAGAAATTCATAGAAGAGAGTAGTTGAAGTGGAAAAGGGGGGAGGGGTGTTAAATCTTTTAACAAATGTTTAATGTGTGATTAAACTTATTAGAGTCACAGTAATAGAAGGCAGTGCATTGCAGTAGGATTCAGATGATTCTTTAGGAAAGAAGGAAAAGGACAAGATAACATCTCTGTTCCCTGTGCTGGGATCATGTGGGGTTTCCAGTCAGTTCATGGCACACTTCTGTAGGTCGTTGCCCTTAGGGAAGCATGCTGAAATGTGCTCTGAAGCAGTGCTCTCCTGGCTACGAGGAACTACTTACAAAATGAAAGGAGCCAAATGAGGATGCAGTTGGGCCCGTGTCGAATTTGCAGCTCTACTGTGAGCTGACCTGGGTTTTCTTCCCTGTCCCAAGGACTCCCAGCGCAGTTTGAGTGGCGGCTCTAATTGACCACTTTCAGTGTTTTTTTTTTTTTTGTCCACCTGGGCGTATGCTGGTTTGGTGGCCTCTGTTCCTTTTTTTGTTCCTCTGTGTCTTAAAAAACATTTTTATGAGAAGAAGCAGATTTACAGCTGTGCTCTATGCATTTAAGCTGAAGGTATTGTTTCATGTTGATTCATATAAAAATGATATAAAAATGACAATCATGGGATTTTTTAAAAGTTTGGGACGCGCTGTTTTGCTGTGTTGGAGGTGTGAGACTGGAAAAATTATCTGTGTCTTTCAGTGGTTAACATTTCTCTGGATGCCAAATGAGATGGGAGTCTGGATTCCTCTCAGTGTTTCTCTCTTCTGGCGAGGCAGTTTGAGCTTTACTTACTGCAATGAAATGCACATCGTCTTTATGTTTGTACCAATCATACTGTATGCAGATTCTGCTTTTTTCATAATGCAACACCTAGGAAAGGCAAGGTTCCGGTGCTACTTGGTCTTATTGAATCTTACTAATGCTACAGGCTGGGAAATGGCTTTTTTGGACAGTTAATGAAGTTGCCTAAATGGATTAGCACAGGCTATTTATGTGGAAGTTGAGCATCTTGATTGGCAGGTGATGCATTCATTCAGGTAACTGTAGGCTTCATGCAAAATTTTCTTTCTTTCTTTCTTTCTTTCTTTCTTTCTTTCTTTCTTTCTTTCACACCCTGTTAGCCTTTTTTCCTTACATTTCTTAAAAAAAATCAATGTCTTCATACCGTTACAGCGACTAGATTGGATTTAAAGATTTTAGGCTGCGCATGTTCGGCTGGGTATTCGACAGGCTGCGGCATGTTGTTTTAAAAAAGCTTTGAGGAGACCCAGTTCACAGCTTTATTCCATTCCATTACAGTCTTTCTGCTTCTTCTGCGATGTATTGATCATTATGTAACATCAAAGGCTAACTGAGGCATGCCTAGACGTGGAGCTTGCTCTTGGTATTCGGTCAGTAAAACAATGAGGGCAAATGAGTGTGTCAAAAAACTGGATGCAGCAAAACAAAAATGCTGAAACCTGCAGATGCATATAACTCAATGAATTAACCATGTCATAGGTAAAGTAACTGCCGCCACCCCAAAAGCTTTCTCTGAATATTGCACATACTACAGATGTATGTCTGTTTTATCTTTATTAGCTTAAGCTGCAGTTTGTGCTTGTCCTGAAATATCTATTTGTGTTCTCCATATACAGTGTAATTCTGTGTGTTCGCTGTACTTCCAACCCATCAGGCTACACAAATTCAATGCCAATGAACCCAAGGTGTGATGCAACTTTGCTTGCAGACTCCAGATGCATAGCAAGCAATGTTATGTTGGAACAGTAAATTGCTGTGATCAAAGTCTTTTAAGAAACCGTTTAAATGTATGCCCACTGCTTGAAGTGCTTCTTTGTCAGGCAATGCAAGTTCCTTTCTGATGACAGGTGAGCAGGAGAGTGGAGCATAAAAGCATTTATTTTATTAACTTTGCATGGCTTTTCTGACTAAGATACACTGTCAGGGTTGCCAAGTCATGAATTATGCTTTACAAAATTATCTGAATATCGATCACTTGAGTTTCTTGTTTCTAATTTGCAAGCAAGAAATCATAACTCTTGTTGATAATCTTAGCCACTAACATTAGACCTTGCGCACTATTTTAATTCTCTCAGTATGAATAAAACTCTCCCCTCCCAATAAATCTTCAGTATAGCAGTGTAATTTATGCGTGCTGTATTTTTGTAGGCCTAATAGCTGATGGGACAGGATACAATGCAGTAAATAGTCTGCTGCCGATTTGATAAGTAGCTCTTTTTCTTGAGTGTAAATGCACAGACTGAAGTGCTTCGCAATTAAGAAGCATAAGACGCATGACCTGTAATCAAACATTTTGCATATGATTAATCTTGTTAATTAGCCCACTGAAAGTCTGATAGCCCTAATCAGCAAGTGGCCAGCCCAGTTTCCTCTATAAATCCATCCTGTTGACTTTGCAATGGCTGCAGTACCCAGATGCAGTAAATGTAAAGCTAATAGCCCAATTACCAGGGCGTACTTTGCACAGATGTCTGCCGGAGATTACGCTGTATTCGGAGCAGTGTCTGGGACTGCGCACGTGGAATCTTTTTGGTGACCTCTGCAGGAATGATTGCCCAAGTTTGTGTTTTTCATCATGCTGTAGTACGTAATGCAGCCTGGATTACTGCAGTCAACTTTAATGAAAATTTCTCACACTCAAAAAGAGCCAATACTGTTTGCTATATAAATAGCACAGGTCATGCATGGTCCTTCCTTTCACAGTGATTGGTCATTTACTAGTGGACTCATTTGCTTATCATTTGCAGAGCGGACAGATGTAATGTACACAGCTTCCTTTTAGCGAGTCTCATTTTCCCTAATATCCCAGGCTCACATGCTCTGTATAATTTTATGAACCTAAGCTGGGATGGGGGGCACGCTAAAACTAAATTAACAGCACATCAAGCTGGAGTGTAGAATTTGGCTAGCTTTCAGTTTTTACTTTTTTTCTTTTATTTTTGCCCTTTCTTTCCGTTTATGTGATGTTGTGATTTCACAGTGTCTCCCTACTCACAATGGGTCCTTTTTTTACCTCATTATCAAAAACAGATCAGGAACTCTTCTTCATAATGCTGCCTCATGAATAGCATTACTCTGATGGCTGTATGTGTTTTTTGGTTTTGATATTTGTAATCGCAGTAAGGTGAAAATTTGACACACAGAGCTTCTAGACCTCTCATCAGTTCTTTTCTCACTATAATAGAAAGATATTTATATCAATTGGTGTTTTTTTTCTTCTTTTTTGTAATGTTATCTTTTACATGATGCCAGGAGTGGAGCTTATGATTCACCATCTGAATCTTAAGCTTTTATCTGAGATGATTCACCTGATGACTGGAGGGCATCAGCAGTGAAATTTGACAACCCCAAACTGTGACAGATGCTTGCATCTAATGTTTTGCCTCGCTGTTGTCAAGATGCATCTCATCTGAATGAAGTAACCTTCCTAATTGAGCCCTGAGTGTGGTTAATGTGAACATTTATCTGTTTAACTATTTCTTTCTCTCACCAAAAAGTGTGAGTCTCTGTCAGCAAGTATTTCTTTACCCCTCATGGCTGCAAAATCATGATTTTTGTATTTCAGGGAGAATATTGTCAGTAATTTAAAAATTACTGAAATTACGGAAATAATTGTAATGTCAGGTTTTTGCAGTTTATGAAGTTCTTTTGTAGATTTAGTGGAGTATCCACTAGCTGGTGCTAATGATTTACCTGCCAAGGTTACACTCTATGACCACATGGTACACCCAGAAAAGTGTAAAGTAAAATTTTGCAGCTTGGACCGAGCTCCTGAGTTTCTATATAAGTTATAGCATTTTGGTTACTGATTCCCCGTTGAAACGTCTTCTTGAGATTCTCTTTCGGGCATTTTTATCATCTAAAATGTCTTTATTTATGACTTTCAGTTTTGATTTTATCTGCGTTTTGCTCATCTTGAATCCTGCCCATGTCAGTCTATTTACAGCTACTCCTGGGTAGCTTTGCTTTCTTTACCCTTTTAAGAGCAGTGAAAAGTGCTCTTGAGTGCATTTTTGAAGGCCCATAGGGTTATGTTAGTCAGCTAAATCCTGGCAGTTGTGTTACCTTGTGGGGCAGTTGGTGGGAATCAGCAGTCACTATAGGCAGAAGGCTCAACACCGAGGGGATCAAGAATGCAGCCTTGGAGTGTCACCACGTCACAGTAATGTTTCTGTGTTCAACACTGTATGCATGCTACACTTCAGCCATAACTTTTATTAAAACAATTTTACCCTTAATTAGGGCTGTAGTACACCTAAAATATTAACGAGGCATTTTATGACGCCCAACAGTTAATAATCGGTATAAATTCAGCATATCATTATGTTTAATAAACGTGTCAGATTTTAAACTGCAAAAAGTACCGGCACACCACCGATGCTTTTCACCTTGTTTATGCAGAAGATCTCCTCTTTTAAAAGATATCGTGGCTGCTGAGTTGCTCCTTTCTTCACCGCCACTTCAGTGCATATCGCCCTGAATTATGTGGTCTGCCCCTCTAACCGAATTTAATAAACATAAAGATATGGGAAGTTTATACAAATTACTAACTTTTAGGTGTCACGAAACACATCTCATCAATATTTTAGTGGTAATACTAATCTGCTTAACATATTGTGGGCATAAATAAACATTTGTATGGTACCGCAAAGCTGGCTTCCACCCAGATGTTTTGCCTGTCATCCGAAGCCCTGGTGATTAATGCACATGTGCAATATAATATCAATATGATCTCACCCAGCCCTACCCTGAATTAAATTTAAGGTAAAAGATTTTGACAAATATTTTCATATCCATAATACCCAGAAAAAAATGTGATTTACTAGTTATATGTTCTCTGAGCTCTAAATCCTGGTGTAACTGATCACATGATCTATCATAGGTTGGAAGCTCACCTTTAATTAGCTGTAGGTTTTGCTTCATGGAGCAGGTCAGTGGAATGATTGCCAGAGAAAAAGTGATGACAGGACAAGGTTTGTCATCTACTGTAAGCTTCCTCCAGAACTAAAATCCCTCTTAGCCTTGTGTCAACTGCTAATAATGGAAAAGCTTGCTTGTGCTAAAATTTGTAGGTGAGCAGAATAGAATAGCTGGATAAGAGCTGTTTTATGGAATTTGGTTTCCTGTCGCAGAAGGTGTTTGATTAAGCATAACGCCTGTAGAGCAGCAGAAGTTATTATGGGTTGTTACATAGGTTTAACCCATCCATCCATCCATCATCTACTGCTTTTCCGGGTTGGGTTGCGGGGGGCAGCAGTCTAAGCCGGGAAACCCAGACTTCCTTCTTCCTGGCCACTTCATCCTGCTCCTCTGGGGGAATTCCAAGGCGTTCCCAGGCCAGCCGGGAGACATAGTCTCTCCAGCGTGTCCTAGGTCTTCCTCGGGGCCTCCTCCCAGTGGGACATGCCCGGAACACCTCAGCAGGGAGGTGTCCAGGAGCCATCCTAAGCAGATGCCCGAGCCACCTCATCTGGCTCCTCTCGATGCGGAGAAGCAGCGGCTCTACTCTGGATCCCTCCCAAATGACTGAGCTTTTCACCTCTCTAAAGGAGAGCCCAGTCACTCTGAGGAGGAAACCCATTTCAGCCGCATGTATTTGCGACCTTGTTCTATCACTACCCACAGTTCATGACCATAGGTGAGGGTAGGAACGTAGAACGACTGGTAAATCGAGAGCTTTGCCTTTTGGCTCAGCTCTTTCTTTACCATGACAGATCAATGCAACACCCGCATCACTGCTGACGCCGCACCGATCCGCCTGTCGATCTCCTGCTCCATCCTTCCCTCACTCGTGAACAAGACCCCAAGATACTTAAACTCCTCCCCTTGGGGAAGGACCCCTGACCCAGAGAGAGCATTCCACACTTTTCCAGCTGAGGACCATAATCTCGGATTTGGAGGTGCTGATTTTCATCCCAGCCGCTTCACACTCAGCTGCAAACTGCTCTAATGAGAACCGAAGGTCACGGTCTGATGAGGCCCACAGAACCACATCATCTGCAAAAAGCAGAGACCTAATCCTGAGGTCACCAAACTGGACTCCCTCAATGCCCTGGCTGCGCCTAAAAATTCTGTCCATAAAAGTTATGAACAGAATTGTTGATAAAGGGCAGCCCTGGTGGAGTCCAACCCACACCAGAAACAAGTCCAACTTACTGCTAATAATCAAGCTCTGGCACCGGTCATACAGGGACCGAACAGCCCTTATAAGGTATCCCGGCACCCCGTACTCCCGGATCACTCCCCACAGGACTCCCCGAGGGACACGGTCGAATGTCTTCTCCATGTCCACAAAGCACATGTAGACTGGTTGGGCAAACTTCCATGCACCCTCCAGGACCCTGCTGAAAGTATAGAGCTGGTCCACTGTTCCACGGCCAGAGCGAAAACCACACTGCTCCTCCTGAATCCGAGGTTCAACTGTCCCTCGACCCTCCTTGACCCTCCTCTCCAGCACCCCTGAATAGGCTTTACCAGAGAGGTTGAGGAGTGTGATCCCCCTATAGTTGAAACACACTCTCCAGTTCCCCTTCTTTAAGAGGGGTACCACCACCCCAGTCTGCCAATACTGAGGCACCGTGCTCGATGTCCATGGGATGCTGCAGATGCGTGTCAACCAAGACAGCCCTGCAACATCCAGAGCCTTGAGGAACTCCGGGCGGATCTCATCCACACCTGAGGCCCGGCCACCGAGGAGCTTTTTAACCACCTCAGCGACCACCACCCCAGTGATAGGGGAGTCCACCCCCAAGTCCCCAGACTCTGTATCCTCATTGGAAGGCGTGTCGGTGGGATTGAGGAGGTCTTCGAAGTATTCCTTCCACCGACCCACAATGTGTCAAGCTCAGGCCAGCAGCGCCCCATCCCCACCATAAACAGTATTGATGCTGCACGGCTTTCCTGCCCTGAGCCACCGGATGGTGGACCAGAATCTCCTCGAAGCCATCGAAGTTGTTTTCCATGGCCTCACCAGACTTCTCCCATACCCAAGTTTTTGCCTCAGCGACCGTTGAAGCTCCGTTCCGCTTGGCCCACCGATACTCATCAGTTGCCTCCAGAGTCCCACAGGCTAAAAAGGCCCGATAGGACTCCTTCTTCAGCTTGATGGCATCCCTCACTGCTGGGGTCCACCAGTGGGTTTTGGGGATTGCCGCTGCGTCATGAACCATATGCTTGAACATGCTGTTCATTATGGACAATCTGTAACGAGCACAGAAGTCCAATAACAAAACACCACTTGGGTTCAGATCAGGGAGGCCGTTCCACCCAATCACACCCTCCAGTTCTCACTGTCATTGCCCACGTGAGCATTGAAGTCCCCCAGCAGAACAAGAGAGTCCTCAGGAGGAGCGCTCTCAAACACCCCTTCCAAGGACTCCAAAAAGGGTAGGTATTCTGAACTGCTGTTTGGTGCATAAGCGCAAAGAACAGTCAGGACCCGTTCCCCCAACTGAAGGCGAAGGGAGGCTACCCTCTCGTCCACCGCGGTAAACCCCAATGTACAGGCACCCAGCCTGGGGTCAATAAGTATGCCCACGCCCGCTCAGCGCCTCTCCCCGTGGGCAACTCCAGAGTGGAAGAGGGTCCAACCCCCTTCAAGGAGACCTCGCAACCTCGCGCACCAGCTCAGGCTCCTTCCCCACCAGAGAGGTGACATTCCATGTCCCTAGAGCTAGCTTCTGCAGCTGAGGATCGGCCCACCAAGGTCCCGGCCTTCGGCCACTGCCCAACTCACAATGCACCCGAGCCCGTTGGCCCCTCCTACAGATGGTGAGCCCATTGGAGGGGGGACCCACGTGCCTCCTTCGGGCTGTGCCCGACCAGGCCCTATGGGTGCAGGCCTGGCTACCAGGCACTCGCCATCGAGCCCCACCCCCAGGCCTGGCTCCAGGGAAAACGTGAATGTTTGTATTCATCATAAGGGGTCTGATGAGCCGCACTTCGTCTGGTTCCTCACCCAGGACCTGTTTGCCTTGGGTGACCCTACCAGGGGCATAAAGCCCCGGACAACATAGCTCCTGGGATCATTGGAACATGCAAACCCCTCCACCATGATAAGGTGTCGGCTCCAGGAGAGGTCCTGGAATTAATGATCTATAAATTCCAGATTATATTCTGGATTAAGACAGACAAATAGTGAATGTGCTTGAATTTAAACATGAATAGACTGATTCTTGTCTTGAAATTCTTGGAAATTGTTCTTTTTATTCTCTTTCCCCTTGTGTGGTCTGTCACATAGCAGAGAAACTACTCACAGATTCGCCTCACTGCACCGGCATAAAAATTCAGATGCATTGTCCCGATTAAAAAAAAAAAAACGTGCACCAGATACAATTTGGGACGAATACTGGATGCATTGCATCTTTGCATTGGTAAAACCTAATTTATTAATATATAATTATTAGTAAAAGCTCTATGCCTTTTTGAGAAATGCGACCAATAATATTTGAACAAATTTATATTTAGATTGATTCCACCTCTCTACTGTTTCTCTATCTGCTACATATTGAGTTGTATAGCATCATATTTGTTTTGAATCTCATTGTGTTGAATTGCACTGCACTGCAATGGGGTGAGTCATATTGTATCGCATTAGTAGTTGCTTTATATATATCTTTAATGTATTGGACCATTGGCAGTGCATGTGTATTGCTTTGGCCTCAGTGGAGATACACATCCCTATCATATAGTGCTACTTTATTGATCTCTATGGGGAAATTCTTCCTACCCTATCTTACTCTCCATGAGACACATATATGGGTGAGGGTGGGCGTGTGGGGTCTTGTCCCCCCCCCCCAGTATGAATAAATAGCTGCCTTGTAACATACTGTCAAGAAATTGCCCTTCAGAACTCAGCAGTGTTATTTAATTGTGATGCTGCTTGTCCAGCAGAGGCCTATAGCAGATTCTTTTATGTATTTATAACACACTTCTCCTGAACCTATAAATATGTTTGACCTTGTGCTGCAGGCATCTGCACAAACTGCCTTTCTCAAGGTAACAGTGGCAGTTTCCAGCCCTGGCTTTGAATCTGGGAGCTCCCCAGGCCACAGTTAAAACCACCTTCACGTCACAACATTTTGTGAAATTTTGTTTTTTTATTCTTCTCGTCATTCACTCATTCATTGTTATGCATGTTCTTGAAGTGCTGTCCTGTTCTGTAATTTCTCGACAAGGGCAACTGTCAAGGTAATGAATAATAATGGTGGTAATTAGCACAAGTCCTAATGCAGATTTCATCAAGATCTCAAACTTCCAAGTCATACAGTCCTCTTTGTCAGCCCACACAGTTTCTGAAGATTATTACAACGCTCATTAGCCTCACAAAACAATCCTTCACTGTGTACACAGTGCTGTTTTCTGACTTATTTTGTGTAACAGTTATAAAGCATCCCAGCCACTTCACACTCAGCCGCGAAAAGTAAAGCTTTATACTGTGTCAAGTCTTCGTTCTCATTCCCAACAGTGCCCTCGCAAGTCCTGTTTGAGGTCGTACCTCCCCACAGTGGCTCCGTGCTGCTTGAACACCAGAGACGTCAGAAATCAACATGGCCTACCCTTTATGCCCCCCCCCCTCCCCCGGTCTCGCTTTACTCTGCCACTGCACCGTTTGACAACTCTGTGATTACACCCAAACGTGGGCGATGGCTCTTAATTGTAATTGAGCAGACTGGGAGTTTCTTTCTCACTTCCATATCGGGACTTTAACCCGGATGAAAAATGACCAAAAGCAGCATGTGTTTCCTTGTTTCGTAACCACTAATACACTCAGTAATAACATTCAACTGAATAAGCCTTCCTATTTGATTTTTAAGTAATGGAAATGCATTTTAAATGTAATTTTAAACCAACTATACATTTATATAGGACGATTTCTCCTGCCAGTCAGTGACTGACTGACTATCTATCTATCTATCTATCTATCTATCTATCTATCTATCTATCTATCTATCTATCTATCTATCTATCTATCTATCTATCGCAATTTGCATTTCACAGGAGTGAACACAAACTGACAAGCAAAGAAAACACCCCCCCTGTCTTTTTAGTGAAATCACTAGTTCTTGCTAAATAAAAGGAACCAATATAGTTTGCTGCATTTGTAGATGCTATCTATCTATCTATCTATCTATCTGTCTGTCTGTCTGATCCATCTGTTCTTCTGCAGCACGGGCAAAAACGATCAGGTGAAGGAAAGCGATAGAATGACAACTGAATATATGTATTCAAACAGATGGGTTTGTTTGTGTGTTAAATTCTCCTGCATTTTGGGAAATTGATTTCAAGGCCTGTAAACATTCCGTAGGCTAAATGGCACGTCTGTTTCCGGCATGTGTTATTCAAGATATTTACACATTGTACATACTTGGTAAATATCAATGAAGCACTGCATATAGACATCTATTTCATTTTAATAATTTAAATAATTTATTTTTGATATGTAAGCCTTAAGAGCCCACATGTTTCTACAACAAGTCAGAGTGATTCAACAAATATCTAACTGAAAAGAAACTGATTTTTATAGTCAGTCCTTTTTCAGATTCTGTAAATAATTATTTTCTAAGATTTAAAGGCAATAATGATTTTTCTATTATATTCTTCATAGTTTTGCCAGTATAGTTATGAAGTTGGCATTAAATTTCATTTTGAGTGGTATTAAAAAGGCCTTAAAATGTCTTTGATTTGACTGGGAGGATCCTGGGCTGCACAGCACCCTGTCCCAGTCCTTTCATCAGAGGATTACACACTCAATGCCAGAGGTAACTCCCAAAAGGTATAGGTGGACTTAGGTATAGGAAAAATGTACACAAAAATAGTATAGAAAAACACAAAGGAAAGAATGGGTGGCATATATGACAGTCTGGAGCTGTGGGCTGCATGCTGTCATTACTGAAGCATAGACAGCAATCAACGGATAATGTGGGATGCTCTCTGTCCTTTGTGTGTAACATAAGTGTATGAAAGAAATCTTTAGCAGTTCAGCTAAAAGCAAGTCTGCTGAGGACTGTGGGAATGCCGGTAAAGGTGTGTGTCGGTTATGCATATGTTTCATTGTGGAAAGCAAGTGTCCCCACAGTGTAATAAAAATTTGTTATTTTGACGTGGGGACCACCTTTTCGTTCCTCACAAGGGGAAACTGAATTTAATAAAAAAAAAATCTTCAATAAAAAAAACAGTATTGTATTTTGATTAGTTGCTTATGGTTAAGGTCTGGTTAGGGTTTTAGGTTGTCATAGTTAGAATTAGGGTTATGGTCATAGAAATGAATAGATAACACAAACCGGTGTGTGCTTATGTATGTATGTAGGTATGTGCATGTACCCTTTTTGTAGCCCTCAAACTTATGTAAAGAAGATGTATGCAAATGATCTTTCTTCAAAGCCTGTTGTAGTGTAGTTTTGTACAGGTTATGTGCCTCAAGAGCAAGTACCAATTCAGTTGGACGGACCTATGAAGTCATATGAAATAGCTTTTACATTAAAAGGCAGGGGCTTTATTGCTACATTTCCCTGGTGAGATGCTGATGAAATGCTAGTTTTGATGTGTTATAAATGTGATCAAAATTTATTACCATACTGAGATCCTTGATGACTGACCCAGTACAGTTTAAATTGGTTCACCTGCAGGAAAACAGCTGAAGTGGAAATGTTACACGCTCTGTTGTGTCAAGTCAGATTTCTGCATGGCTGGGATTTTTTTCCCCCAAAAAAACCTTTGATAAAGTCATTTCACCACCTAATGCTTTAAATATGTTTATTTAATGAATAGAGGATGTGAGGTTACGTATAAACCCTTTAAGGCTTTTCTTGCCTTTAAAATCTTGTTTGACTGTGTCTGTATTAAGCTACTGTAACTAATATGTAGTTTAAATCCCTCAGGGAACCGTTGCTGCTCTCAGGTCTTCCCTGGTCAGCTGTGGACCAGCATGCAAATGCCCTTATTCCGCAGGATCAGCGCAATTTTATTTATTCTTATTTTTATTCTTGAAAATTTTTAAAAGGGATCAGTCTAATTGATTTGTAGTCTCTGGTGAAGAAGCCTTGTTTTTTTGTTTTTTCGCTGTTGACTTATGGTTACCTTCTAGATTCCCTGGAGACCGACTTCTTCCTGTTCGCAATCTTAGGGCCTGTGCCAGGCCGTTAATTATTCCACCGTGGCTATCCATCTCCATAGGCATACTCATCAGCCCACACATACACAGACATGAATGTGGCCCTTTGGAGAACAGGCCGAGCTGATATTACCACCAGGCGTCTGCGACACTGCTAGTTTAATCATCACACGATAAAAAAAAAAAAAATAAAAAAAATTCTGCTTGCAGGATTTCATCCCACACGGTAATCCGAGTATCGGCCATGTGCTGTATAGGTGCATCATTCTAAGCTCTTTACTGTTTAGTCTCTTTGATATGTGGCAGCATTATGAACAGGTTCTCCAGAAGTGCCTTCAAGAACCTCGAACCACAGATCTTTGTTTATTTGCTGTTGGCCCTTTTTCGAATGCTTACCCCTTCAGGTACATGCACGACGACCTGGTTTTAGCCAGTACAGGTTATGTAGCATTCCTGAAGCATAAGCATGTAAACAAATAACGTGAACGTTTCAGTTACAGCCAACCGAAGTCTAGTCCTTGTATTAATGGCTGGTATCTGGAAGGGGAAGGTAGGGATTGTTTACGATGCTGGCCAACTATCTGGTATAGATTCATTGCGTCAGTTTCAGTGCCTTTTCCCCAACTTAATTATGTTAACAGGGGAAGAGTTTCCAGGGGACTGGCTTGCACTGAAGTGATCTCAGGGAGCTGAGGCAGCACGTGTAGATCTAGGGCTAATTGTAGGAACTCTACCTTGGGGGCCATCTTGGGATATTCTGAAATTGCCGTGATATGATGGGTTGAGTTGTTTGTCAGCAGGGTTCCAGTGTGGGGCTATAAATGTATCTGTCCCTCGTTGTGTTGGGATATGCTTTGCCGTTAGATCTGCAAATTCCTTTTTATCGCATATAGGCAAGAGAGAAATCTTAGAAAGATGTGGTCCATAGTACGAAACTAATCATATCTGAATCATTTTTTAATTCTGCTTTCAGTACAGGCTGTTGAGATTTTTTTGTTGTGACTAAATATGTCAGTTTAGCTATTAGTCAAACAGCTTCTCTGGAAATTATAAAATCTGTAACCCTACAGGGAAACCACTCTAAAATCCCAATGGCATGATGTTATTTTAAAGAAACATGGTTGATTATGATCGTATGTCGTTAAGCCAGCTGATTCGCTACTCGTGATCTTCCCAGGAGTCCTCTTATTTTGGTATATTTACTGCAAACAAACCCAAATACCATGTTTTCTTATGGCTTTTAAATATTTTTTTATCTGTTTTTTCCATCTATCATAAAGAGTATTAGTAGAAAACAATCAAATGTGTATTAGGTTTTATCAGGTGTTATATTGTCTATACCACTGTTTTCCCAGCTATTACCCCCCCTTCTACCTTTATTCCTGTTATAGAAATAGACCACGTCTCCAGTTGAATGGAGCACCATGCAAAGGAAATCCTTAAAAATCCTTTCAGTCTAAATGCACTATTTTGGGTTTGGAGGGTGGTGTTAGGAGTGTTGTGGCCAGGAAGTGAGCCTGTCGCGCTTTCCTTGGCAGATGCATGCCGTAGGATGCACCTCTGGACTGGGCTTTTACATCTTCGACTGATTTGGCCCTTTGACTGGGTTGGAAAATTCGTGCCTGGTCCTAATGTGCTGGAATACCACCCAGGGCTGGGCAGTGCAATTGTTTTTTTAGAGAGCACAGAAGCCGGTCCTATTAGTACCCTGACAGGAAGCACGAGACGTGAAATGGCTGTGAATCGCCTGACAGATAAAGGAGAGAGAGAGAAAAAAACAAAACAGAAAAGGCGGCTAATAATTTGAAAAAAGGTAAAGAAAGGGAAAAAAAGAAAACACTGACTAAAAACTATGTTCTCGTTCTATCACATTCACATGCAACATTTTATTAAGCTTGTTCCCATAACATAAAAGCCTGCACAGAACTTTAACTTCATTTTTTTGGCATTTCATCATTTGCACAAACATAATTTTGAGTACACCAGAAACAGAAAGAGAAAATAAAAGTGACAGAAAGGTTGTAATTATTCATACACGCTGGTTATGCGAAAATATGATTGTAGTGGTGGGGTTTTTGAAAATGGCTTGTGGTTATTCTATTCATCAGCCTATGTCCTTGTATTTTGTAATGCAGCATGACAATTGTCCTCCTGGGGGTGGAGTATTGTCCCTTTTGAGTATTTGGCATGTCTTTGGAATTGTTCTATATCCATTTTATTTAGAGGATAGAAGGTTTTCCTCGTTTGACTGCCTTTTTGGCAGGTGGTTAGGAGATGCAGTTGTCTGGACCCCTCAGCATTGATATCATATGCAGTCTGTCAAGTCCCTCTTCTGCTGCCGTCGCCCGGCTTAAATGGCTAGACTGTGCTTACTGAGCGTGAATCTTTTTCTTGGGTTTTTATTAGATGGTGCTGCTTGGTGTCTCGTTTTTTTTGCCATCATGGCAGACTTCTTTGGCAATGTTGTGATGTCAAAGAAATACACATAGTGGGGAAGAAACTGCCCAGAATATGTGTAACTCAAAGCAGCAAACTCACAGGCAAAAGCTGAATGTTATTGTAACAATCCGTTTGTAGTTTATCATTTTAGTTCTTGAATCCTTATGTTCTTGGTGAGAAGAGACTTTTGTGCTTTCAGGCTGTGAAGACCCTAGCTTTTCTTTGTGAAATTTAAATTGACAAAGACCATTATTGTTCTAGTTCTCACTGTAGATTTCAGTATTATTTTTTTGACCGTGGAGTAAATATGTTAAATGAATGGATATTTTAACACAACCAAAAAGCAGCTAATGGAAATTTCATTGGTGGCTTTCCTTCTCGTGGATTCATTGTAATTCACTTTTCAGGAAAATGGTAAGATCCGCTGTGTATTTTAGGGTCCATGTCGGCTCGCGCGCGCACAACAGCAATGGCATTGCTTCAATGTTTATCCGCTTGGGATATCGAAAAAGTCATAAGCAGTCATGCAAGACCTCTTCCTCAGACTTAAGCCCTCGACTTGCGGGAAAAATGACGCCAATTACGTTTCCACAATGGGCGGATGACATGCCTCAGACTGCACCGTGACCCGGAGTCGTCGGAGTGGGCCCGTACTCCGGCGAAAGGCACTTTTTTGCGAGCTGATCCGCTCAGAAAGCCCAGGAGTCGTCTTTTATCTGCACTCGCCAGTGTGTGAGCTTAGGCTAGAGTTAGACTTAGGTTCTAAAGAAGGGTGGCTTTCACCTGCCTGTGCAATAATAACAAAAAAGTCATGGTTATTTCTACGGGAACACATGCGGTAAGAAAGGTCAGAAAAGGTTTATCGACTGTAATATGCTTGTGTCCTTGCGGGATTGGGATTCATCTTCCTTCTGATCAACCATGCGTGCAAAATAACTGGAAACTGTTTATTGCGTGATTTACGAGATACGTGCACTGCTTCTGAAGAGCCTGTCACAGTAATGCTGAAAAGATGACAAAAAAGTAACTAATAAATAATATATAATGGTGTGTGCATCTTCCACCCACTGTCGTTCCTCCCCGAGGAAGCTTTTCACTTTTAATATGGGGCTATATGTCTTTCTCAACACTTTAGTGTGGCTAAAAGCTTTTCTGTCATCGGATGCAGATTCAGATTCAATTATTTGTTTATGCGTGTAGAATTTGCATTGGGAACACGGGATGTGTAATGTTTTTAATGCAATATGATAGTATGCTGGTTTGCATAAGATGTCTAGGGGCTTTTTTCATCTGCAGTATGTGGATTTGCGTTTTTTTTTTGTTTAATGTGTTTTTTTTTCAATACAGGAGGTCAGATACACATTTCGGCACATAAGCCCAGACTTTATGATGTGACAGTTATCGACTCATGTTTGAGAAGCTCTGGACAGTGAGTTTAATTGTTAGGAGGGAACGAGAAACTCACATCTGGTAATTTATTCCCTATGCAATGATGCAACTTTGGGTAAGGGCTGAGCTCAGAATAGGAGAGTGTTTGTGAGAGTCAAGCCTCAATTGGGTTTCATTATAAATGTATTAATTATCCTCAGTGGAGGGTGCAGTGCTAAAAAGGCTGCACTATCTCCCTTGACGGAGGTACACCAAACACGTGCCCCAACTCACCTGTAGCAAGGATTTGTGGAGAAGTTTGGGCTGGCGGACGTTTGAAGCGCGACAGGCAGACAGAAACCTTTACTCCGCCTTGCAGGAGCCTGTTGAATGTTTAAGTGCATCGGAATCTCTGTTTAACCGACGACCGGCTCCTCCAAGCATGTTCCGAGCGATGCGGGGAGTCCCACGGGGAGGGAGGTGCGAGAGGAGTGAGTGATCTCTCTCGACAGGCACAGCGTGAGATGTAGCATGGAGCGGCTCATTTGATCTCCCCGTGGCAGCTGCAGGTTTCAGACCCCGTGGCACTGTGATGAGGAGTTTTTTGCATTGCTGAATAATGCAGGAAGGGACTCCAGCCTGCAGTGATAGGGGCTGAAGAGGTAGAGCAGAGATGCTTGGGGCCCTGCCGAGTGGTAAGGTTCCTAGCGTGTATTGCAGGTCCTGGTGCTGTATTTTGGAGATGACGGTGCTTCTGAGAGACAGCTGCCTGCCTGTCTGTCTTTTAGCCACTTTCTCTTTCACGCTGCTTCAATCAGTTAGCATTCAAACCTCAGGGATGCTGGGAAGTGTATTTAGCTGGTGGAGCACTTACAATCCAGTGCACTGACTCGCCATTATCCTGCTAATGAAGGGCCAGTACAAGGGCAACTGCCACCAGACCCGGTAGGGTGTTGGGTTAGTTGCCTGACTTCTCTGCTCACAATCTGAGCTCAGTCTATTCGGTTCTGCTTTTATTTGCAAATGAAAATTGCGAAGTTTGGGTGCTATTTCAGGATAGGATTGCACGATATCACGTTATGATTATATGACGCATGTCTGGATGCCGGCTTTTTGGTGCTATGAAGACATTTACTTGTGCTCATAATTAATAAGCAGATTAGTAGTGTGCCTAAAATGTTAAGGAAACGCATAGGTTGATGCCCAAAAGTTAGAAATCTGTAGAAATTTGGAGTGTCCTCATGTTTAATAAACCTGTCCGACTTGCAACTGCAGAAAGTACCGCCGCACCACCGACGTCCTTTTTTTTAATCCACAATATCTCCTCTTTCAAAAGATATTGTGGCTGCTGAGTTGTCTCTTTCTTCACCGCGCTCCAGTGCTTATCTCTTTCATGATATAGGCCTTCCAACACAATAGCATGTGACATGCTCCTCTAACCGAATTTAATAAACACAAGGATACACCGAATTTATATGGATTACTAACTTTTGGGCATCACAATTTGCATCATATTAATATTTCAGGTGTATGACTAATCTGCTCACCAAATTATGGGCGTAAGTAAATGTTCATATTGCACCCAAATGCCAGTGTCCAGACAAATGTTTACGGCCATCATCTGAAGCCCTGGTGATTGTTTTGCATGCGCCATATAATCTCGGTTGTAATGCAGCGTAATATCGCGCCGCCCTCCTTCATCAGGCTTCCCTCCCTTTCCTGCTGGCTTTGGCCAGACCTGGCTGACCCTCTTCCTGTCTCAACCCCTTGAAATCCCAATGAACCCCCCCCCCCCCCCCCCGCCCCAACTGGATGACTAGCTCGGCCTGCTTTGATGTACATGTATACTGACAAAGGTTTATAATTGCTTTCTTGTTTTTTTAAGTTCTATTTTTGTGATGCTTTGTAATTTTTTTTTCTTCTGTTCTTCCTGTTCTAAAGAAGTTTTATCCGGTTCCCAGTCTGGTTCATTAATGTCAGGAAACATTAATAGACAGACACATCTAAATAGGAGTTTTGCATTAATCAAAAGGATTTTTTATTTTTAATCCATCTTCTTCATCGTGGAAAGCCATTTTTTTGTGTATTTAGTGCTATATCTTATTTTCACAGTCCTCTTTTGGATTTCACTGTTGGTTTGTCGGTCTATATGCATGTATATGAGACCAATCCTGAGCAAAATTTAACAGACGAAGACAACTATTCATACAAGTAGGCTTTAATGAAATATAAGAGGGGAAGTAGTAGGACAGAATATGATTTTGTAATTATTCCAGTAAATGAGTCCAGACCTTTAGCTCCAATTTTCTGTATAAAATGGGCAATAGCATGGGATGGCTGTTTCTCTTTTTGCTGAGGAATAAGGTGCAGTTTTTATTAAGAGCAGAATTCTGTCAAAGGGGGATTCATAGGCTATGAAAAAAGATCTGTTACCTGATTGGTGCCAGAGTGGTTCCCAGTTTCAGAAAAATGAGGAGATGAGCCCCCGAGACCAGCAAGCACTCTGGTACGCTCCCCTTGGTCCTGCCTCGCAACACCGGTCTTGAATCTTTCCGCTGGAACCACTCCAGCCAGCAGGCAGCCCTCCTGCTCTCGAATTAATGCTTGACCATGAGCCTCCAGCTAATTCAGCCGAGTAATATCACTCCAGCAGATAGGGAGACCCCGTCCTTCAATGTGCCCTTTCTAAATGAGCTAAAGGATTCAAGAAAGGAAATGTTTCATGCTAGTGAAAAGCTTTTGCGCCGCTTCCATCTTATTCAGAAGTTGCTATTCAGGTGAACTTCAGTAACTCCTGGTATCCTTTTAGTAAGACTTCAAAATTTTGGTTTTTTTTTTTATATTTCCTTTGCAAGTTACACTCCCATAAAAAAGCAGCTTCTGATAAGACAAGCTTAGTTCTGAAAGATTAGCGGGCCTTGCAGTAAATTTATATCCGCTATATTTCCATGACTTCTTATTAAACACAAGGTCTTGGACTGTGGGTTAAAGCCAAAGTTCTCAGAGGAAACCTTTTCTGGGTGACATACACTAATTCAGATTGTATGGCCATTCATTCACATCACCCAGCAGTGGACAGGCTTCCATTGTGAGGTTCATTGTTAATCAATGTAGGCACAGTGGGGCTTGAATGTTGCTCGGCATTGTGTATCCCAGCAGCAGACATTTATTCAGATCATTTACCGCTGATGGAAACAGGACATTCCCACTACTGTAACAGACCTTTTAACTACCATTGAGCTGAAACTTTGCTTATTGGTTTACTTAGCGGGTATTCTTTCCTAGGAACTAAGGTGAGACTACTTGCTGGGTGTTATACTCACAGTGCCACATATGGGAAATTAACTCGCAAACCAAACTGTAATACCTAACCAATCTCCAGCACCGCTGCCCTGCATGGGTTGCAGGTTTGAACATCTGTTCTTCCTTCCTACTATTAAGGAAAACGGAAGTGGTTGAGGATAAATGCAGTTTGTATGAGACTTGTGTTTGCCCTTCAGCTAAAGGTGCTAGATGGATGAGGAATGCCGAATAAATGTGGTTTGTGTGTGTTTCCGAGCTGCTGCGGGACCTTCGAGATGGAAGTGATAAGATAAGATCTTGTCATAAACTGTAGGATAGGATGAAATTAACTTTATTGGTCCCAGGGGAACCAATTTTTTGAAAATAAATACAATTTAAAAATGAACACGGACACACACGAAAAAAAGACATTTCTGTTTTGATCTCTTATTAATTATATGTGCATGTGAATGTGTGTGTGTGTGTGTATGTGTGAAATATTATTTGATACTTTTATCCTTCGTTGTGGAGGTCCAGACGATTTCTTGACCAACACTGCTCTTTTTCATTATGTTAGTTTTAGTAGATGTATTTTATTTTTATGGGTGGAAAAGACATAGTGAGTTAGCTGCTCATTTTCTTCTACTGTAACTGAGATTTGTTTTGTTTAAGTTTAAGCAATTTTTTTTCTTAATGATGACCTTGTCTATTTTGCTCTGGCTCCTTTCGTGATTGAATTTATTATCGTTTTTATTTCAGGGCTTTGCAAAGTGAAAGCCCACCTTGAGTGTGAATTAAGAACTTGGACTCTCTTCCTCCCATTAATAGGACTGTTGAAATTACATCGTCTCTCTCAAATAGAATATTTTCATAGACACTTTTGGTTTCTTAGTTAGTTTATTTAATAGCAAAGCGTAAATGTATGGTGTCCTCAATGTGTTTGATGCAGACCATGATGATGCCTCAAAAAAGCGTCACACGAGATGGGATCATTCCAAACATCACTGGCTTGTATCCGCCCCGGAAAAGTGCTTTCGGCATCACAGTCGTTATTACTGTGACAGTACTTGTCAGTGGGTGTGCTTCTTTCTCTGCTTGTAAGCCAAGTGTGAGATGTACTCCTCCCTACTTCATTGTTCTTAACGAGCAATGATTAGTGTAACACTGAAATACTGTGATGATGTGATAATTAAACATGACGGAATGTGCGCTTGCGTCACCAGTTCAAAAGTTATTGACTGTGCGGGATGTAGCTCACTGCCGCCTTTGCTACATGGATGTTACAGGTAGGGTTCTGTTTAGTGTAGAATCCGTTTTACAAATGAAAGGTTCCTCAATGAACGGCTGACAGCTTTGTGTCACTTGTGACCTAAATATATCTTATGCAAAAAAATAGATAGGAAGGGTCTATTTTAGGGAGCTTCTCATTAAATCTCATATTTTGTCTTACAAGCGGGGTGCAGAAACCATGGCTGTGCCAATCCTAAATTTCCAAAAACTATCAGAAGAAAAATGTTGATAGAACACTAACGGTCATCGGTTTGTTTGTTTCCTGTCACTAGCAACACTGGACAAACAGCAGCAAATGTTGGCCTGGTTTTTTATATTGAAGCTGTTTATGCTCATTCTGTATTCAGTTCTTAGATGACAGATGACTCAAATATTATGTTTTTCATTGTCGTTGCAGCCCCCACAGTTTAATTTCAGGCTTCAGTTGAACTAGCATCTAAACCACACTCTCTGCCTGGTCACACTGCTGGGCTTTTAATGTTCTTTTTTTAGCAGATTCAATGAATAGCTGTTCTGCCGGTGTCATCTGCCATCCTTTTTCGCTCAGCTCATGCTTTGCTTTGTCACCAGCCCAGGCAGGAGTTCAGCCTGGATCTTTACGAGGAGATGACCATGGGTTGGCTGCAGAGATCAGGACCCGGAGGGCTGCCAAGGAGTCCTACTGGGCTTACTCAGGTGAGTAAGGCACTCTTCGATACCTGACCCTGTGGCTGCTCCTCCTCAACTGTCTTTCAGTACCACTCATAAAGATTTTATATATATATATATATATATATATATATATATATATATATATATATATATATATATATATATATATATTATAGAGAGACATTCAGTCTCAGTGGTCTCTGATGTCATAGGTACTAATTGATTTTGATTTTATTTTGTTTTTGATGTGACTGATATCCGTTGTTCATAGTTATGGAGGAAATATGACGAGTGTGAATTTCTCCCTGTGTCCTAATCATAGCCCTTATGCACGTTCCATTTTCCCATGTTTACTGTGGAAGACCATTGCAACTTTAATCAGGCTAGTCTATAATGCATCCTGAAATCTCCCTCCTACAGGAATATCAGTTTCAGTTTTTTATTCTGCACTTTTTTTTTTAAGTTTGGCAAAGCAAAAATGCTGTTTATACTCTTCATCCACACTAAGCAACATCATGGTGTTTGGCTTCTGTGTATCTGGGCTCTTTACTGAAACTTGATCCCAGTCTTCAGATTCCAGCTCTCTGTTTTGCTATCCAAAAAAAATCCAGGATGCTACTTCAGATTTGTACAAGTTGCATAGAATCGAAATGGAAATTATTGTAATCTGAACTATTCTGTATGACTTTCCCAGTAATAATGCTGGTAATACATGTACAATGTGGGGTTTGTGTGTGTGTGTGAGCATGCATTTCAGCTGGAGGCACAGACGCACACACACACACACACACACACACACACACACACACACACACACACACACATGTAGGGTATACCTATCCTTATGGGGCCCGCTCATTAATTTCTATGGGAAAAATGCTAACGCTAACTATGACAACCTTAACCCCCACCCAGCTCTAACCATAACCACAAGTAACCAAGTAAATTTTTAACTTTTTCATAGCAGTCACCGATTTTTATAAAATAAGGGAAAAAACGGATATTTATCACGTTATGGGGACATTGTGTCCCCATAAGGACAGGTATACCCGCTCGCGCACACACACACACACACACAGGTTTGTATTATATCTTTGTGGGACTCTAAATTGATTTATATGGACAAAACTCTAATCCCAAAAATGGCAACATAAATTCCTACCCAGCCCTAACCTTAAGCATAAGTAACCAAACAAAATATGAGATTTTTGGCATTTTTAGTGTTTTGATTGCATCCATAGATCCTTGTGGGGACCTGAAAAATGGTCCCCACAACGTCAGAATATCATTGCTTTTATGGGGCTTTTATGTCCCCACAATGTAAGGTACACTTGGACCACACACACACACACAGACACACACACACTGATCTCTATCTTTAGGTCTCCCACACAAATTTTACTGCCAGTTACTTGCATGCAATTACCCCACACCCTGACTCCCTGATCAGAAACACATATCTCCTCATGCAATGTATAGCTGATGTAAATGGCCAGCTCCCAATAGCTTGGATTATTCTCATGGGCCCAGCAAATTGCTCAGTGTAAAAGCATAGTGGTTATTCCTAGAAAGGAAGGATGGGGCGGAGGCTGCTATTTGCCGGGGGAGCAGTCATTGCGTTTGGCTGCCAGAGCAGCACCTTCCCAAGTTGCCTAATTCACATTTAGCTGATCTACTAGGACATTATCATTAATCCCTGACAATGCCATTGTATTTTCTGTTACCCTCTTGGGTGATCTTCCTTTTTCATGCAACGAAATGCATCTGTTTCTAACATAGAACATTGCTCTGGGCGTGCTTTCCTATTGGCAGCAGTCATTCTGAGAAACACTACAAATTTGAAGGCTTATTCTCAGAACTGGATGAACTGCGGTTGCCATCTCAGAACTAATTCAGTGAAGTTTTCATTGACTCCAGTTGGACTGGGGGAGCTTGAGTTCCCTTTACTCAGAGCATCACGCATTCAGGGTAGGTAAAGAAATGTTCGCTATTTTTGCGTTTTCGGATTTCTTTTGCGTCCCTGAGGGGTCCGGAGCTCAGACAGTAGTACTCCATGGATGGAATGCCTGTCCATTGCAGAGCACATATATATTCACTCACACACTATAGGCAGTTTAAGGACACCATTTAAACCAACTGCATGTCTTTGAACTGCAGGCAGGACTTGCAAACCGCACACACAGAAGAAGCACCATTCAATCACCTAGCGCTGGAGGTGAGGCAATAGTTCTACCCAACAATCCAATGAATTATGCCACTTGAGTGAGTTGATTATGAAAGGCAATAAGTAACGGAATAAGGAATTATATTATGTATTCTCTTGGACTCAAAGTGATGCAGAGAATAGCAAAAAACAAACTACTGTAGATTGTAATCTCTTTTTAAATCTGAATATTATTCCTTGTTTTTCATACATTAGAATTATTTTCTAAAACTCCTATAATTACAGACCATTTATGTAAGCCATTGAATTTGTAAATGTACTCTTCTGTCTGCTCAGCTGGCTTCAAGTTCCGTCGTTCCGCTGGATAAAAACACTACCGCAAAGGTAGTATGCTGTTAAATACATTTTTTTTTAATTCACCGGATATTAATTTCACAGCTATTGTGCTTTTCAGTACTGCTCAAATAAATTGCAGCTGAGCTTTAATTTAAAAAGTAGAGAATGCATGCCTTGTCTTTTTTTCCTATCAGCGAACCAAAGCAATTTCGCATTTACTGGAGTGTCTTGAGTTGAGGGCTTTCATGCATTTGAACTGCGACAGGGAGAATAAAGACTGAAAATCGGGTTTTGCCGCAGAATGTATTAAGAAAAGCATGGAGAGTTACTTTTCTTCCTCTCCTGAACAACCAGTGACTTTCGATGCATCTAGTTTGGTTAGTCAGTGCTTAACTGTTGCCTTGGAAACGGGAAAGCTCTCTGAAGGCTATCAGCCTCCAGGTGAACTTATGAGTTGGCTTTTAATGTGTTTTTATAGGTATATATTGTACCGAGCAAGGGCATTGAATGTGTTCATTTGGGTGAAAAAAATCTGTGAATTTAAAATAAATTATATAGAGTGTCATTATATAGTTACACTGGGATATACTATATAATATTGTATTGATTTTTTTTTATATGATTATTTTGATTAATTTGTAACAATTTTTGAATACAATGCATATTGAATACAATAAGAATAAGTTTCTATCAGAGTTTATTGGTTTTTTTACAAACATTAGCCTCTCCCACAGGTATAGAAATGGGATTTGCTCTACCCATTGCTTTAAGAAGTAATTATTGCTGCACACTGTGAAAGGGGGATGGCATGCCAGAGCTGCTAAATGTTTACTAATACTTTGTGCTGAGGGCATCTGGCAGAAGGGGTGGCCAGGAAAGACAGGGCATAGTGAAGAGGCCCGGCATTGCAGCTAGTGGGAGACCTCGGGGCTCCAGCCAGGCCAGCAGCACATGCCCCCCAGCCTCCCTCGTCCCTCCGGATGAAGCCGATGTCAGTGAGCACAAATAACGCACCTTACCAACCCTCCACAAATGATCAAGTGACACTGCCAGTGTGGAAATGCCAGCTCCCTCTCTCTCTCCCTCTCTCTCTCTCTCTCTCGCTTTCTCTCACCATGCCTCTGCTTGTTTTGGCTCTGATCCTAACTGCACTGAGATTTGCATGTTAAAGACACTGAAATGGCCATTGCTCATTTTCCAGCTTTATTTATGTGATAATTGAGTCTCCCGCTCCTTCTACAGGGCCCGGATTGCCTGCTCCATCAGTCTTCTAACACGCTGCATACCGTCAGCTGGGGAGGGGTACTTGTTGGAAGGGCCCAGCCTTATTTCTGCAGGGGGGGTGGAGAGAAATATTTTCTTACTTGGATTCAGCATGTTTAATTTATATAAGTACGCTCCACTGAAGGGCACAGGGCCCCTGTGGAATGTGGTCTAATAAAATGATCTGGTGTTACCGATGGCCCTGTCTCCACCACGTCCAGCAAATGGGCTACCACATCTGCCGCTGTGTTCGCAGTAATTGTGCAATTTACCGAATAGCCCCACAACCTGCTCCTATAATCGGACATGACTTTGCACTGCGTGAGTAATCTCTCTGTTTTAGAGTCAACCCTGAGGGCCATCTTGTTCTGATAATATTCATTGCCGGCAGTGAGCTCTTCTTAAAAGTGAAACGCGCAGGTCAATGCCGAGGCAAGGAGTTTGATAGCTGTGAGATCATTGAAGATCTATAGATAATGCTGGACACTGGGGAGAAAAGAGATGTGGCTTCCAAACAAGCCACCTCGCTCTCTGAATCTATACCATCCCGCAGACAGGCAGATTTGTTTATCCGTTCTGCTGTGCAGAAACCTCTCTTTCTCTCAGCTGCTCCTTTTTTTGGCAATGTGCTACTGAATATCAGACAGCTGTAGGCTTTAAAGATGTGCTGTGTAAACATCTGCATCTTGTGTCCTTGTGCTTGGATTGAATGAACGGTGATTTTACATCTAAGCCCTTGGCTTCAGTGACGTTTTAAGGGTTGAAAGATGGCTAGGTCTGTCACAATAACTATTTTCACTGGACAGTGGTTTGCCTGGGTGGCACAGTGGCGCAGTGGTTAGTGCAAGAAGGGCCTGGGTTCGGTCCCGGGTCCTTTCCGTGTGGAGTTCACATGCTCTCCCCATGGTCGTGTGGGTTGTTGCTTGGGGCTCCAGTTTCCTTCCACGGTCCAAAAGCGTGCAGGATAGGTTGATAGGTTGATTGGTGAGTTTCAATTGGCCCTGTAGTTGTGTGAGTGTGTGCACCCTGCAGTGTGTTGGCAACTGCCCAGGGTTGGTTTCCGTCTGCTCCCATTGTTCCTGGGATAGGTTCCGCCCCCCCCCCCCCCCCCCCCCCGGCGGCCCCATTTAGGGTTCAGAAGATGGCTGGATATATTTTCCCAGAAATAATTGCAGTAAACGATATTATTGTCATTTTAAGACCATGTCATGCCACTGATATAGTGATAATATAATACCATAATATAGCAAGTACACCCTTTAAAAGAACAATGAACTTTTAAATTTTAACAATATTCAGACATTGAAATTGGAATGTCAAAAAATGTAAATATCCTAAATATATAAAACCGCACAATCAAAAAAAATATATATATAGACCGTCAAGCTCTGTTAACAAATATTTCACTAAATATTAACCATTTGACACAGAGGTATAGACAGTGATTCATAATGGGAAATTTACTGCAAACCCAGTTTTGCAATGGGTAGGACCTTTGTTAACAAAAAGTCCAAAAGACCATAATGGCTGTAAGTTAGGTATGAGTAACCGCAGTTTAATGAGCACCCTACAGTGTTCCCGGCCTGCGTTCTGACTCTTATTCAGTGTTCAGCAGAACCAATGCAATCAACATTATACAATCCATGGTCCAAGGGAGAGAAAAGCGCCAGGCTTGGTTATAGCATTTACATTCCTTTAGTCCATACAATAAGGAACAGTGCCGTCCAGCTTTGGCACGAGCAAACATGGCAAACTCCAAGGGATACAAGTCGGGATAGCAAGACCATGTTCAGGTAAATATGTGGTCTCTTTTTCTAACAACACCTGCTAGCGTGGACTAAACCAACAGGGATGCTGCTCAGTGGGAGAAAATGTAACAGCATGAACGTCATGTCCTATGACGCGGGTTCATGAGTTGGGAAACGGTCAATTAGGGACGTGACGGCCTTTTGGCCAGCAAAAGGCAAGTAGGCGACTTTACCCGAGAGTGACCTTATGGCTTCGGAGACTGGCAAGTGGACACAGGGTAAACAATTTCTACCGAGGTGTAAGGAATTGCTCTCCGGAGAATAATCACTGGGACAAGCAACAAGAGCAGCAGAGATGGGGGCTGACGTAGGAGAAACTGGAGAAGGAGCGGCAGCTGAACGATCCATATAGGGCTTTAACATATTTATATGGCACAGGTCTTTTGTTTGGTTACTTATGGTTAAGGTGAGAGCTGCCCCCCCCCCCCCAAAGTAAGAGAGAAGTTGAACTAAACATTGTACATAAACACCTTTTCTGCCCTCTATGATTTGAATAATAACAAAAAAGGCTAATGGTATTTGAAGAATGGTTAACTGAGACTGGAAATACCGGAATCTTATGATTCCTCACTACAGGATAATAAAGACTTGATTTTTATTTCTAGGTATGGATGGAAAATTTGCTGGCTACAAAAAAGGCAGTCCTAACAATGAACAAATCATTACTTTAGCTAAATAATATTTTAAGACGGTAAAGGGAAATAAGTATTTGACGTTATTTTGGTAGGCTATTTCTGACTTATAACATCCATACCACACTTCATAAATGTGACTTTTAGCCTTGCTCTACAGTGCTGTAGTCTGTCAAAGTACGCCAGCCTGGCGAGTTGGTGCTACAAGTAGCCCGTGAACATTCAGGATCGTGGACAGTCCCGCACTGCGCACTCTTTCACGTGAAGTATGACGCAGCCCTGAGCCGTGTCTGCAACTCGGAGCAAAGGAGAGGGCAGAAGCAGAGCGCCTGGTTAAAATGTTGGTGGCATTCATTCTCATGTAAACAAACCTGTATGCCTAATTGCCAATATCATGGTTAGAAAAAATGATGGAATTCATATCCATATATTGTGCAATATATCAAAAACACGATTATTGTGACAGGCCTAAACGGCTCGGACACACACTACTGTATATGGCCAACGTATTGGGATACGCCTCTCAGTAATTGAATTTAGGTCATTCAGACTAACTACCACAGATGTATAAAATCAAGCACCAAGCCATGCAGTCAGGTTTACTAACATTTGTGATAGAATTGGTTGTTCTAAAGAGCTCAGTGAATTCAAGCTTGGCACTGTCATAGGACACCATGTTTACTATGTCAGTTTGTGAAATTTCTTCCCTGCTAGATGTTCCACGGTCACATGTAAGGGGTATTACTGCAAAGTGGAAGCATTTCAGAACAGAAATTCATGTAAAGTATAATGTGAGGTAAGACATGTAAAGTAAAGACAAATAAATTACAAAACTGTATAGCCTTTACTATAAACTGTATGTAAATCACAATTTTAGTATATAATGAAATTTAAATGTAAATTTTGAATAAAGAGTAAATTCTGCAAAATAAAGAGAATATGTCCATGATATCACATGGTGAAGCTCGTTTGAGTATGTACACAATGGTAAGTTTTATGTTGTTTTTGTGAGTAAAGAGGCACCGTGAATATGTTATATACAATAATATTTTACTAATATAATAAAGTGTTTCCTATTCATGTAAACTGCCATATAAATTCAATTTTTTTTTAGTTGGTGTGGAAAATCTCGCGTAATACATTACTTCAGTGGGAAAATGATGTGCGATATCTGTTATAATTACAGCATTACAACATTACTTTCTGAGGACCCCCAGAATGTCCTGAATGAGGCTGGGCTGAACATAAAACCCCTTGTTGTTGAGGCTTAACAGTATGACTTAGATGGTCTAAGTGTTTTGGACTAGGGATTAGAATGAGTGATTTTTTTTCATTGATAAGTGGAGTCATGTATTCTTCTTGTATAAGGTTGCACAAACAACACGTCTTAATGTGAAAACTATGATGCTACTCCTTTTTTCCCACTGCAGAGTGAGTCAGCATGTTATTACTCTGTAGAATAGGACCATGCCTGTCCCATGTGGTATAACGCAAATACGCATAATTGTATTTAGAGCAAGGAAGTAAAAAAAATAAAAAATAACAAGGCTTCCCACAAGACTGTTTATCCAAAAGGCAACGCTTCCATAATTTGTGGTGCAGTCCTTTTGTTGCTGATTTTTCAGAGCAGCCTCTAATTATTATGGGCCTATTCATTTCAGTGAAAAGGCCCATATTACTCTTCACCTAGTAAAAGATACTTTCTGAATTTGCACTTACTGTACCCATTGAAATGAACGGAGGTGATTTCGCGTTTGCCTAGACGGATGGACTGAGATCGTTTGTCTTGTTATTATTTTTATTATTGTTGTTGGTGTTATAAACGGTGTTGTAGAATTACTCTACCCGCTAACACCTGGTAACAACAGTAAATATTGTCAGCGTTTCCATCTCTCACATATCTACTGTGACACTCATGATTTCAGACTCTCACGCCTATACAAGAAATATTACGGCAAGTGTATATTATTCCATTATAAACCTCAAATTGGCTATATGAAAAGCGTTAGGGTAGTTTGCAAACCTTACAGACTATTTACAAGTTAATAAAACTGTTACTTGCAAGTAAATGAATGTGCAGACTTATATCGCATTGAAAATCACACGCCAGTCAGCTGGCTGAAGTTAGTGACACTGGATTGTACATCATTGGTTGGAGAGAAACAGAAGTGAATCTTATGTTGAGGAAGAGCAGATGAGGCACTGTTTCCCTCTCTGAGCTGTATGCTTTGTTTTATTCATGTCCCAGAATAATGACGTGTTTGTCATTGTTTCAGTGGAAGGTAACATTAGCTGACCCTCTGGCGGATGTACTGGCTAGCTGCCTCTGTGGTTTTTACTGTAGCTTCATGCTCCAGGCTTGTGCATTTCTTTCCTGCCCCCAGCTCTGTGTTTGGGGAGGTAGCCTTTTTCCCTCTGTCTTTGTGGGTTTCCTCTGGATACTATGGTGTCCTTGCACAGTCAGAGATGCAGTTGTGTGAACTGGTAAGTCAAAATTTCAAAAGTTGAGCAACAGTGTGCTCTGATATGGACTGGCATCCTGTCCAAGGTATCTCCAGATTTATACTCTGTGCCCAAGTTCAGATTCTTTACCGTGCTTACTGTGGCAAGCAAAAGCAGCTGGAAGATGTATGCACGTGTGGATGGATGGATATTATTGTATGTTTAACATAATAAGCATTATTACTGGTCCTGCTGCCTGTTAAATTGATTTTGAGCAGAAAGACTCAGAGAAGCTAAGACAACAGTTTCTTAGCCTGTAATTCTTACTTGTTACTTAAACTTGTTACTTAATTCTTACTTAAAACATGTTTTACAGTATGGGCCAAAGGTCAAATAAAAAAATTAAACCGTCTTTCTGAAACCTGTGGCCTGTACTACGACGCGGGGTTACTGGCTTATCGGGGTATCTTGTCTGATTTAAGGTAGGCTGGGCAAAATGTAAGTGAATGAATATGAATTCCATCTAAACTGTGGTACCTTAAATCTGACAAGTTACCCTGATAATCCAGTAACCCCACTTTGTAGTACAGCTCACTGGTCTGCCACAATTAGTGAAACAACTATTTTGACTCCTTTACTCTACTCCTGTGATTTATGTTACTTAAAAGGTACTCAGTGTTTTTGTTTATGGTGGCTGTCTGCGGCTGGACAGTTGTTCATGACTGTGTTTGGTAAGATGGCGACACATAAAGCCAAAAACAATAACGTTAAAAAATAGCTAGATTTCAGACAAATTGTGTCAGTTGAAGACTGTCATGTATTTATTCCTTAGAACAGGGCAGAGGCAGCTTAGAAGCAGAAAAGGGAAAAATGTAACAAATGCTTATATTTAACAATTACAGCCTGATTACTGTGCTGAATAGAGAAATATACAAAAAAATCTAAATGAATTTGTAGTAGTAAGGATGTTTATGTCCATAAGGATGTTTAGTATCAGGTAGGAGGTGATACACCATTACAGCAGGAAAACAGCTTAGCTTTACCGTAGTCAATATACACATTTTCTGACAATATAGCAGCATATCACAATAATATGTGAAAAAATGTGGCAGTATAGTGAATGATTGGTTAACACTGTTGTCTCCCCCAACCCCGGCAACCCCGACCAGGATAAGCAGTTAGAAGATAGATAAGGGTAAATAGACATGTAAAAATGTTCAGAACAGAAACTCAATTTTTGTTCCTGTGTTTTTGGGGAAAAGGATGATCAACCATCATTTTACTTCCCTGTAGCTTCAAACCTGGATGGTCATTCTTACTCTTTAGTGTTTTCTGTTTTACCAAGATATGTAGTGGATTGTTCCTGCCACAACTCTGGTCTGTCATCCTGTCAGTTTGAAGGACCCTGTAATAACAATAATAATTCCAGAGAGCTTGCATGCGTGCAGGTATGTATGTATGTTTGTATTGTAACATTTGCTGCCGAGTGCGCAGTGTAAATGAATGATTTTGGCCATGGTTTGATAATAACTGGAGGCTCTGATGAACAGACCGCTTAGGATTCACTGCAGGACTGTGAGGCTGGCGTCAAAGTTAAAAGAAAAACTGTGAAATGTCATCAGTCTTCAAAGCCCGAGGTCGAGAGGCAGAGCTTTCTGAGCAAGAGGAAGGAAACAAGGAAAAGAAAACATTGGAAGACAGAAAAGCTGCCCGACAGGGCAAAATACGAGAGAGAGAGCTGTCAGTGCTGCCCAGTGTGTCTATGACTAACCCTCATCAGGCTGTGTCACATTATAAAGTGTTTTGTCTTAGTGACTATAGTAATATTTTGCACAACTGAATCATTGTAGTGTATTTAAATTGAGATTTTGCCTGTGTTCCTCTGGATGCTCCGTTATATTTCACGCTCAGGCTTTAGTTCCTACTAGATTTTCTTGGTGTTTATTTTTTACAGCTTTACTGAATTTTATTTATTTATTTTGCTTTGAACAGTGATTTTTATACAGCCATTATTCCCATAAATTTCCTCCACTTCTTATTGGTCACGGTTTGTCCTGGACAGCTTCATGCGTTTGGTGTCTCACCTGCCTCAGTTGTTTGTTGCTATGGAAAAAAAAATGTCAACAAAACATACTTATAAATGTGCATTTATTCTAATGTATTGTGCTGTGTTTCAGATGAAGACATGGAAAGCTCTGAGTACATGTTCTTGTGGCAACATTAGGCATAGTGTGACATAAAGGTTGCCAGGGACAAACTATTTCAGGATAGATCAGCTGTGGCATTTCAAACAAAACACTGTTGACAGCAGTTGACTTTGTTGAAATAGTGCCTATGACAGAGGTCTTGATCGCATTTCAGTAACGGTTAAGCTTGGTTAGATCAGACCAACCAAGAAGCTTTCTTTTTAAAAAAAATGCAGGGCCTGTTCAAACCCCACCTGCTTTCTTCTCTGGTGGAGGTGTAAAGGCAGGTTAAGAGTCTCTGTATTTCTGCCTTCCCAAATTCAGGTTTATTTATGCACTTTGGTGGGATTCATCTGTCCTGTGGTAGAATCTCACTCTGTACCTTTTACCTCTGTGCGCAGTTGCTCAGAAGCAGCTGTTTATTTGTTTTATTTATCCACTCAGCCATCCATTTCCTATAATGTCATGTTTCGTAGAGGGAGATGGTGAACTTATCCCAAGACGCTACGGGCACAAAGCAGGGAACACCCTGGATGGGATGCCGGTGCATTGCAGATTTATTTATTTGTTTGTTTATTGTTACACTGCCTGCAGTGCAGGCCTTCATATGAAGCCTCTCAGGTTGAGTTCCTTGCCCAAGGCGGAACAGTTGCACTTCCAGCAGGGTGTGAAAGTGCAATATAAGGTATTACTGCTGTGTTAAAAGTGAAACTCACTTAAAAGCCTTCAACTTGCAAATAGGGTGGGCAGGGCTGGGGCATCTCCTGACCACAGGTCTCACTGGACACTGGAATGAATATGGAGCTCTTTCAGGGGTTACCCACATGTTTTTTTCCCCCTCTTCTGTAATTTATAGTCTCCTTTGTGTCTAAACTAATAGGAGTTAGGCCTACATCAGTTAAAACCCACATGTCTATTTGATGTAAGACTTCTCCCCTTAGGCTGGAACAGCAGTCATTTTTTGAAAGATCTTGAGTCACCTAAACACTAATTATCAAAAATGGATTCTGTGAGGCCAGTGTCACATGCAAAATTCATCTCAGTTATCATTTAATGATCAGATCAGCAATTCACCGGCGTGGCCGGACCATCCGTCTCTGTCATAGATGGCCCTGAGACGGATGTGCTGGCCAGGCCACCACTGGATGGAGCCGTATAAGACTGAGAGCCGAGAGAAATCTCCTTCCTAATCCTGTCTGACGTGTTGTGCTGGCAGGAAGCAATTTGCACATGGAAACTAGCTCTAAATTGTTTCTTTCATTTTCTGTTTCTTAACAATGCATAGCATCTATTAAAAGGCAAATTGCATACAAATAAAGAATCTATGAGGGCTGTGCTAATACCATATTTGATCTACTGCAGCTCTCATTGAAATTAATAAAATTTACAGGAAATGAGGCAGAGTGTTCCTGGGGCAGGTTAATGAAAAGCATTGCCTTGACAACGTCCCTCCTGTCCTTCTGGATGTGTCACCTCATTGTGCGATTAAGCTCCCAGGATGAGAAATCACTTCCTCTTAATTAGTACATTCCGAGATTTCTGAAGTCTGTGATGTAAATGAATTATTTGCATGTGTATGCACAGGTGTGGTATACCAAGTATCTTTACATATAACTGGTAACCTTTGACCCTTAAACCATACATTTCTAACCACTAGCCCATATTACTTTACCAAGTTAGCTAACCATCCCACTGGATATTCAGTCATATCTGAGTAGGCATTTATTTCACACTGGCTGCTATTCAACACATCAGGGTGGAATCATACTAACGCACATGAAGGTCCAGTCAGCGTACAGATTAGCCATTCTCTGTTGTGCCCGACTCTGTCAAATTAGTGCATAGAAGCTTCTTCATGACTGAATCCTCCTGGCTTTCTTCAGTTCCTACACTTACAGTTTGCTAACCCATGTCTAGGAGAGGTCCAGCTTTTGTAAGGAAATGTTGCCTAATATAATTGCTTCACTTGACTCCATGTAAGCTGTTGTACATCTATTCCTTGGCTCTGAGATGGAAGATTCATTGGATCACAAAGCTGATTGATGTCTTGTGACTGACAGTCTTTTGACATTGTCACTCTGGCATTGGAAATAATCTGTTCTAGAGGCTTAGACTGTAAGGCTCAGAGAACACCTGCTGGAATCAAGTAGACTGATAATGGAGCTGAAGGTTCAAACAAAGCAATGCACACAGCAATCCTCTACATTTACCTTTTCTAGAAAATTGCGATCTGTTATTTCACAGATGTGGCTGTACCTTCACTCCACCCTTACCATCACAAACTAGAGCTTTTATGTGTTTTCTCTTTTGTTCCAAGATACTTTTTATTCTGTTTTTGGAAGAAAGTTCTGGGGCCCTTGATGGATGATCTCAGGGTTTCTCATGGTATAATTTAGTTATGCAGATGAGCATGAATGTGAGAGCAGGGCTTGGGAACAACAGACTCTTAAACTAATAACGGCGATGACTGACTCGATAATGAGCTCGCAGGCTCCTGGTGGCAGGAGTGGGGATGCAATGAAGAGTTTGAATAGAACGAATTAAGCAGCTGCAGTAATCATGACTTTGAAAGAGAAAGTGGGGAAGGGAAATTGAAAAGATGTGCTCATCGAGCAGCAAAGGTGCAAAAAAAAGCCTGAAATGTACTTGTTGTTCCTTTGCAGTGTGCTCATTTACTGGCAGTTTTGTAATGTACGGAGGGGTCCAGTGTGCTGATTAGGAGGAGACATTGGGAAAACAAGGTCAGATATGGACTGATACCATGTAAAGGTGGTGACTGTGTAGCGTTAAGAGCTTTGGGAGGAGAATGGCTGCGCTGAAGACGAGGCTATCAGGGGGAATGCCAAAAATACTCTGTGTGTTTTTCAAAGCTGACAGCAGTACGCTGTTTTCCCTTTACAGTCACCGGTTTCACTTGTGACTTTCGTGAATTTGGTAACGAATGAATTGAGCGCATTAATAATTTTCTTTTGTTATTAGTACCATACTGCCAATCAGAACCTCTGTTCTCTGTGCTAAAGACTTTCTCCCTGCAGATTCCACTTAGACGTAGAGCATCTTGGGTTTTTACAAGGGATAGGACTAGAGGTGGTAATGAAATACTCTGGAAACACTAGGTTAGTAAACTCTTGTTGGGAAAAGGGAACTCTTGCTAGTCCATCAAGCCTTCGTATCCTCCTTTTGATGTATGTTGAATCTGCATTGTGCCCCAGACCTCATTTTCTGTGCATAGGTTGTTCTGTGTGGGCAGTTCTTCTTGATTATTATTATTATTATTATTATTATTATTATTATACTGTATTGTTATTATGAATGGGGCAATACAGCTGGTAGCATTGTTGCCTCACACCTGCAGGGTTGGGTGCTTGAATAACCCTGCGTGTATCTGCATTTTGTGCCAGTTGCTACCTCCATATTTAAAAACAGTCAGTTAGGTGAATCAGCATCTCTAAATTCCCCATTCTGTGAGGATGTGCATGTTTGTGCCCTGCGATAGACTTGCTTCCCATCCAGAATGTACCCCAGCCTTGTGCCCTTTGCTGCCTGGGATGGGCTCCAGGAACCTGAACTTGATAAGTGGCCAGAAAATGGATGATTGCATGGATAATAATAAGCATGGTCCTGTTATTGCTTTATGTTGAACTGTTACTACCTTCAATGGATCTTTTTACTTTCAGTAACTTCTACTGAAATGGGAAATTTTGGTGATTTTTATCCCCACTGCATCTTAAGAGTGATATTTATAGAATAGATCCTTTGCTTTTAATAAGTATGGAGATTTAATACTTAATTTGAACAGCTTAATTACTGTAAGTAAAGAGCATTTAATGGTAAAATTCATATCTAGCTCAATCATTTTTAATAAAATATTTTAAATATGGAGAAACAGGTGATAGACAAACAGAACTAGTTGCATTGCCTTTGCAAATAATAGAGGATATCAATACAGAGAGAATAATGCAATTCCAGTTTCCCCTTTGTAATAAAGGTAGGGCTTGTAATACTTTTTAAAAAGTGAAGAATTTAAGTGATTACTATTCACAGGATGTTCTACATGTTACGTAATGGCAGTCTGAATTTTAAAATAGCTGTTCTGCCAGGCTTTGATTTCATTAGTTGTTTATAACAACAAGTTGCTAATGAATTAGCTTCTGTTTTAAGTTTTCAGAGCACAGGGAAATACTTGTATGTTTCTAAGTAAAAATGAATTTTTCCATTTTTTGTCTGTAAAAAATGGGTGGCCTGAAATATATCAAAAAGTATACTCTGTATGTGTGTGTGTGTGGAGGGGGGGGGATGTCAGATAAACATTACATGATGGGGACCAAATGTCCCCACGATGTGATGAAAATCTGTTACTTTGACGTTGTGGGGACTATATTTCTGGAAACTCAATTTTATCAAAATTTGTGACTGCAATGAAAAAAATAAAAATGCAAGAAGACTCTTTTTGTGTGGTTACTTACGATAAGCGTATGGATGGGTAGGGGGTAAGGTCGTCATTATTGGGATTAGGGTTTTGCCTATAAAAATGAATGAAGCCTCATAATAAAATTACAAACCTGTGTGTGTGTTTGTTCCCCCCCCCCCCCCCCTTTTTTGAATGGGCACACAAAGTACCTTACCCAGGAATTTAAAATCTATCAATTACAATGCTTCTAATCAAAGGATGACTAAGGAGGTCATGCATATTTTAAAGGGAAACCTCCAGTATGCTGGACCTTAATGGTAATGCTTTGGACTTAGTGCCTAGTAGGATTCCTGCTTTGGCAAGGGCAACCAGTTCTTTCTTTCTTTAGTTCTACTGGCACTGCATTGCTGCCACAGTTAGTCAGACTCAAAAGGATTTTGGCTCATTTACTTTACTCCTGTCACTTATGCTACTTACATATTCTGAAAGGCACTAAGTGCTGTTTGTTTATGGTGGCTGTCTGCGGCTGGACAGTTGTTCATGACTGTGTTTGGTAAGATGGCGACAAATAAAGCCAAAAACAATAACGTTAAAAAATAGCTAGATTTCAGACAAATTGTGTCAGTTGAAGACTGTCATGTATTTATTCCTTAGAACAGGGCAGAGGCAGCTTAGAAGCAGAAAAGGGAAAAATGTAACAAACGCTTATATTTAACAATTACAGCCTGATTACTGTGCTGAATAGAGAAATATACAAAAAAATCTAAATGAATTTGTAGTAGTAAGGATGTTTATGTCCATAAGGATGTTTAGTATCAGGTAGGATGTGATATACCATTACAGCAGGAAAACAGCTAAGCTGGCAGTATAGTGACTCATTCAGTAGCCCTGTTGTCCATCGCCGCCCCTCCCACCCACCCTGGTAACCCCGACCAGGATAAGCAATTAGAAGATAGATGGCTAAATAGACATGTAAAAATGTTCAGAACACAAACTCAAGTTTTGTTCCTGTGTCTTTGGGGAAAAGGATGATCAACCATCATTTTACTTCTCTGTAGCTTCAAACTTGGATGGTCATTCTTACTCTTTAGTGCTTTCTGTTTTACCAAGATATGTAGTGGATTGTTCCTGCCACCACCCTTCATCTGGCCTGTCATCCTGTCAGTCTGAAGGACCCCCCCCCCCCCCCGCCCATCCCCCCCCCCCGCCCATCCCCCCCCCCCCCAGCTGTAAACTGAACAAGGGTCCAGTCACACTACAGAGAATTCTCTGAGAATGTCTCTCTCAAAGCCCATCCACTGGGGTGCCAGTGTGCCATTCTAATTGCTGTTTCTGCACTGGCAAATGTCTTCTGGTCAAAGTAATGAGCAATGAGATAGAAAAGAAGTAGAAAAAAACATTACAAATACTATTAGACGTAAGAATGTGTTTTATTGTTTGGAGGTAAGCTAGCTTTTGGTAGATTTGACTTCCTGTTGACTTCCTGTACTGGAAGCGATCACTGTGTATGCTGTGTGGATTTTTGTTGATATGAAACAATTGCCTTCGCGTAGTGAGTGTTAATGGACCATCACTAATCAGTGTTTCAGTAAAGCTGGGCTACGTGTGGGAAATCTCATACGTCTGCATGAGCAGTGGTCCTTAACATTTCTTGCAAAGTAGAGTGTTTCTAATGCTCAGTGCACTTGCTACTTGATATTTTTGGAGCAGATTTTTGGCTCATCACCTTATAAACAACTAATCTTCTAAGGGTATGACTTTCAGTGATTTAAAAAAAAAAAAAAAAACCAAAAAAACAAACAAATCTGATCATATTTTAAATATGAGGAGAATGACTGGAAGCAGTTTTAGTGAAGGTTGCAGCTCATGAGATAAAATTAGCAGTAACTCGGCATGTGTAGTTACTGAAAATGGAGATCAGTAAGATCAGTCCGAGAACGAACAATGTTACTATTCGCATTGATCATACAGATGTTTCATCCTTTTTAGCTATATGCCTCTTTGATGGTGTGTTAGCTAAGGGGTTCCTAAGAAAGTCCCAGAGAATTAACAGAAATGTTGAACATTGCTTTTTTCTTTCTCATACTTTCTTTTGACTTGTAATCTATTATTGAAGTACATGATATATTATTCAAGTAAATTTGACAGCCAGAATATGTTGCTAATGTTTCCATAGGGGTCTTCTTTTGACGTTTATGTTGATTCTAAATTGTAAATTACCTCTATTGAGTGTGTTATGAGTTAAACAAATATTTACTCTTTTGATATCCATGGATTAGTGCAAGGCACACAATCCAGTTGATGCCTGATTAATAATTCAGAGAATTCAGCATATTGTGTTTGCTTATTTAAAGAATTAAATTAACAAAACAACAGGCCTCAAAGCATCAGTTAGATGCACATAATTTCTCATGTTGGCTTTTTGCCATTTTTCATATAAAGTAATTTTTTCAAGTGTTAACGAAGACCTTGTTTACTTATCTTCTGGATATGGAGAACAATGAGAAGGTTCAGAATATTGTGCTTATAATCTGAAAATCCGTGGCACTTTAAATCACCCTAGCTCATTAAAAATATATCTGTGTGTATATATTAAAAGTGTGTGTGTGTGTTTGTGCATGTATCTGTGTGTGTGTGTTAGGTTTACATTACATTGTGGGGACCAAATGTACCCCACAATGTAATAATTTATTTATTTATGTATTTATTTTACATTGTGGGGACCTGGAAAATGGTCTGTGAATGCAATCAAAAAAGAAAAATGCCAAAAATCTTGTATTCTGTTTGGTTACTTATGGTTAAGGTTAGGGCTGGGTAGGGGTGAAGGTCGTCATTCAGAAATGAATAGAGAGTCCCCACAATGATATAATTACAAACCTGTGTGTGTGTGTGTATATATGTGTGCATATATATATACATTATATAATTTTAAAGACCAAGCAATTTTTTTTTCTAGTGGAACTGTTTAAGTTTCTCTATAGCCAACCAGAGAATTCAGCTATTTCACAAAATTCAACATGCCTCAGGATACAGACTGTTGCATCAAGTACTGCAACAAATGTCCAGCATATACAAACATACCCAAGTCACTACTGCATTATTGCCACTTTGCCAACATTTGTACATTGTTGCATTCCTTACATTTTACATTTAGTCTATTTTTAAAATGTATCTTTTAAAATCTGTTAAGCAGTTAATTAATTTGTCAAATTACGTGCATTTGAAATTGTAGAGATGCATTTGGGCAGTGAGTAAGTGAAAGATATATAGCATTCAGGTACATGTAGTGCAAGCCTGTGACAGCTCAGGCCTGACAAAAAAGGAACATCTGACAGACCCTGAAAAGCATGTACTGTATATGTACACACCACCAATATTGAGAGATTTTAATGTGTTGTTTAGGGATTAGAATAAAAGACACGAATCCCCTTAGACCTCTTTGAAAGCCAGAAGTATTTTAACGCGTTTTTTCTTAACATACAGAGAAATGTGTAGAGTAAGAGAATACTTTAACTAGAAATATAGGAGATGTCGTCGGTGGGACATCAGTAAGAGTTGGATGTTCATATGTTTTAGTTCTCATTGCGGATGGCGGCCTAGATATGAGTGAGTGGGTCGTCTTCCTTTTCCCCATCCCAGAGGCAGAAGATGAACTTCATAAGGTTTTAAAGCTTCTGTTAGTGTGATTCAAAACAAACGGCAGTAGATTCTTTCTTTTTCCCGAGGCTTAGTAGTATGTGTCTGTGTTAGGGTCCACTCCCCTGAAATAGAAAACCACAATCTTCGTTATCAAAATCTACTGGATTGAAGTAAATGTGCATTGTAAAAAAAAATCAGCTACAGAATTTACGCCCAAAAAGTGAGGAAACAAACTGTGGACACTATTTTGAGTAAATTAAAATTTGATTTGAATACTATTCTCTCATTCTCTCTCTCTCTCTCTCTTGCTTATGACATTGTCTGGAGTGGCTACTTGTTAAAATAGCTCCGTGCATTTCTTTCTTTATTACTTGTTTTTGTGGGTTTAATTTACTACTTTTTAAATTCAGAAGTTACATTGTATGCAGCGTGGAGTAGATTTGTTTTTATGATACTCCTGGAGCTTGAGTAGCTTTTTACACAATCGCTGATGCCGGAACTGGCAGCACAGGCCTGGTTTTCAGGTAACGTCAACACAGAATTAAGAGAGGGGTGGCTAACTCTGACACAGCCGGCGCGCTGCATGTGTTCTATGCTTCAGCCTTCCTTTGGCACCCCCAGCTCTGGACTGTCCTGTCTCCCTGTTCGTTCTCTACATGACAGACTTCAAACACAACTTTATGCTGTGTAAAATAGAAACATTCTGTGCTGATTCGTTCTCTGTCGGGTGCATTGCTAGTGGGGATGAGAGGAAGTACAGGAGACATATAAGGGACTTGTGAATTACCTGTGATTTAACATTGTTAGATACAGCTGGTGCTGTATTTCCATAATGCCCACATGTGCATTCGTGTGTTACTAAAGCAGTAAGTGGGAGCTTCTGTGTGGCACTGAGCTTGTGATTTTGCAGTATTGTTGGCATAGCCCTGGCCACACACATAGGTGCTGGGTCTGTGGGAGCTGTTGTGTGGGACTGAGCTTGTGATTTTTCAGTGTTGTTGGCATAGCCCTGACCACACACATGGGTGCTGGGCCTGTGGGAGCTGTTGTGTGGGACTGAGCTTGTGATTTTTCAGTGTTGTTGGCATAGCCCTGACCACACACATGGGTGCTGGGCTTGTGTATCACGAGCCTCTGCAGGGAAGCCCTCCAGGGCCTGTGAAATGAGCTATAGGCAATGGGTTTGGCTCCAAGAAAAACTGATGTCTGAGAAATACAGATAAAGGCTTGTGCTTTGTGTCTTATTGTGAGACTTGTGGAACTACCGAAAGAAACATGGCCACCCTCTGTATTTCGTTGCTAATTTTCCTGCTCTCATACCGTGTAGTTTTAATGAAGTACCTGGTTCTGATTCTGCTCATTTGGAAGAGTCCTAAACAGAAACTGACTTAGAACATCTAAATTTTCCTTGTATGATTCAAGATTCTTCATTTGCCACGTGCAGTTATACAGGTACAACACGCAGTGAAATGTAAACCGATCTTATCCAAATGTGCAACCGTATAAATCATTATTTTTGAAGAGATCAGATATAGAAAAAATAGAATTAAAAAAATAAACTTTAAAGTAGGAAACAGATCTAGGCACATAAAATGAATGTGTAACCTCAGCTGTTTAGGACATTAAACACATTGCCAAGTCTCCTGTTAGGTTGTCTTGTTGTTTCACATGCAGGAAATTGCAAATTATGGCACAAGGGCATGCAAACAAGCCTTGATGTATAAGTGTTCCAGGATGCTGCTACTGACTGACAAAAAGCAGAGAGCTACAGGGCTTTATGTTTTTAGACCGACAGACAGAATAAGACTGTACTCCCCCCCCCCGCCCCCCCCCTACCTCATGTGACTGGTGTGTAAATGATTAATCTTTACTTTGTTTTGCATACCTCTACTCATCTCTGTTCATGCCTGAATAGTATTATCATTTGTCTGACTTCCCTTTAATCTGGAAGGAATGTGCCCAAGACTGGAGAAGATATATACACACGTCCAACCTTCTACTAGCCATTTATCCTACTCAGGGTTGTTTGAGGGGAGGTAGGGGCACCCCAGCTGAAGCCTACAAAGCTGGGAGGCATGCCTGACAGAATGTCAGTTCATTGCAAATTTCTGTATACAAAGAGACATTCGCGTATTATGGAAAATTTTGAGATGCCAGTTAGACTAACTGGATTTATTTGGACTGTGAGAGGAAACTAGGGTAGCCAGAGGAAATGTGGGGCATATGAAGGGCATGGAAACTGCACACATACAGAGCTGAAGCTGGATTTAAAGCCTCAAGCCTGGAGATCTTGGGAACTCCCTGAGCTACCATGCTACCCTTGTAATATGCTCTGTATGGACAAAAGTATTGGGATACACCTCTTAATAATTGAATTCAGGTGATCCATTCAAACCCATTGCCACAGCCGTATAAAACCAAACACCTAGCCATGCAGTCAGGTTTGGAAACATTTGTGAAATGATGGGTCATTCTGAAGAGTCACCTTAAGTCAGTTTGTGAATTTTTTTTCCTGCTAGATATTCCATAGTCAACTGTAAATGATATTATTGTAAAGTGGAAGCACTTAGGAGCAACAGAAAGTAATCCACGAAGTGGCAGAGCAGAGTTGCTAAGTGCTGAGGTGAATAATGCATGAAAGTCGTCAACACTCTGTGGTCTCAATAATTGCAGAGTTCCAAACTTGGTCTGGAATTAAACCGAGCCCAAAAACTCTGCATTGGGAGATTCATGGAATGGGCTTCCATGGCCAAGCAGCTGCATGCAAGTCTCACTCAGTAGAATGTTACCTTCCTGACTGCATTGTGTCAACTGTAAAGTTTGGTGGAGGAAGTATAATGGTATGGGTTTGTTTTTATCAATGGTTGGGCTAGGCCCGATACTTCCAGCAAAGGGAACTCTTAATGCTTCAGCATACCTAGACATTTTGGAAAATTCTGTTGTTTCCACTTTGTGGGAAGACTTTGAATTAAAGCCCTTTGCTGTACCAGCATGATGGTGTCCCATTGCACAAAGTAAGGTCCATAAAGACATGGTTGGGAGAGTTTGGTGTGGACGAACTTGACTGGCCCGAATAAAAACCTGACCTGAAACCCATCAAACACCTTTGGGATAAACTAGAATGGAGACTGCAAGCCAGGTCTACATGTCCAATATCAGTGCCAGACCTCTAAAATTCTCTTTTTAATGAATGGGCAAAAAATTTCAGACACACTCAATAAAATTTTGGAAAGCCTTCACAGAAGAGTGACAGCTGTTACAACTGCAAAGGGAGGACCAACTCCATACTGATGCCTATGGATTTATAATAGGATGTTATACAAGGTCCTGTAGGTGTAATGGCGAGGGTTCACACACACGCACACACACACACACACACAGGTGTGTAATATCTTTGCGGGAACTTTCCATTCACTTTTATTGGGAAAACTCTATACCCAACATGACAACCCTAACCCCTACTCCACCCTAACCTTAACCACAAGTAACCAAACAAAACATGAGACATTTTAAATTTTTAGTTTTTTAATTGCATTCGCATATCTTTGCGGGGACCTGAAAAATGGTCCTCACAATGTGAAAATTGTAGGTTTTTATTACATTGTGAGGGACATTTGGTCCCCACAATGTAATATAATCATAATACACACACACAGAGACACAAGCACACACACACAAATAGGTGAGGAGACTATTAATCTCTCTGGCTGTATTTTGTCAAAATAAACAAGGCCACTCACAGCAGTACCCATCATGGTTTTGGATCACATGCTCATCTAGTCATGTTTTATGCTGCAGTGAGTGGGCACCTGTGAATGATTGTACTCTCCCCAGGGCATTAGTGTTCAGGATCTGCCGCCAAGACACAAACAAAAGTTTTATTTTTTTTCCTCAGAAAGCTGGTAGTTATTCAGTTTTATGAAAGATGCTCTGGTGCCTTTGTCGTATTCTTTGGGCCTCTGTGTGGATGTCTTGGCCTGGGCATTACGTGCTGCTGCCTTTGTAACTAACAGTACTCTCCAGGCAATCTGAGGTGGCTGATGCTGCTTCATGGCCCATTGGAACTGTGTGACAGAGGAGTGGATGGTTGAGGACCAGGTTCTGAAGCATGCTTGCCTTTCACTGGGATCAAAGCTGGTTTTGTGAACTGTTACACTATCCAGTCTGACATCACTGCCCCTTTGTTCACTCTACTTTTTGGTCCTTCGTCTCTTGGGCTATAACTACATGAAAGGGGATCATTGGGTGGGATTGCTTATATCTGTGCCCCTTCTTGGCGACCTCTGACCTCAGAATAGAATCCAAAGCCATGGATTTTTTCAACACCCTCTCCAGTCCATGAAGAGGTGTCCCAGCTAACAAAGGTGTGGGGAGGGTGTGCTGCCTTTAACTTCAGCGTGACAATAGTAAATATGCTTCATCGTGTACTTTTTCTGAGAAAACTGACTGGACCTGCTCCGTAATTTTATAGTTTGTACTTCCTGTAGAATGACATGGTTCAGCAATGTTGCGGACACTGTTCAGCTTCCGAGAATAAGATCAAATACCACAAAATGAGAACGCTGTTGATATATAAACACATTTAGTTAAACGTGATGTTAAAATAAGGAATTTATTAATGACATTACAGGAAACAGCATAGTAGTTTCTTGCAGTAAGTCCAAATATGCTGGGAAACTCAGACTTTTAACCAGGTCCGATCATTTTTAACCTGGTTTTGGAGTTCCAGCAATAAAGGATCTGATCCTGATCAGAGACTACATGGATCTACATGAAAGGGATTATCACTGGCCGTGCCAACTGTCAGTAGTCAGTAGTGCGCTTCAGTTAAAAAATTTATACTGCAGTGTCACCCTGCTTTAAAGTTTGACTTTTTCTTTGAATTAAAAAGTAGTTCCTGCCATATATATATAAACATATATATCTAATGTTGGGGCTCATTCTGAAACTATGTATTGCATATTTTCAGCTTTCTTTCCATTTGTCTAATATGAGCATTTTGTGTATACGTGTTGGAAAACATTTATTCATGCCTTTGCTATTATTCTACCTATATGCACTTATTTACTTATGCAAATAAATAGATAGGCACACAGCATGACTCAAGGTATCCTTTAAATGCTAATGCTGCAGAGCATTCATGCACTGTCACACACTAAGAGTTGTTCAGAGGCCCCAGTTCACCTGAACCGCAGTCTGGGCTGTAAGCAGAGCGTAACAATGTCACTAGCAATTTTCCAGCTGAAATGCTGGGTGAGACACGGACCAAATCTAAACCCCGCTGAGGAGCATAGGCTGGGTGAGCTTATGCTGTTGTCTATTCAGTTGTATTAATTCCTGGTATGGCTCTGTGAGATCTCCGCGCTCAGGAAATAATAAGTACCTGACCTTCCCTAAATGTAGACTGAAAAGTGGAGAGTCAGCTTTGAGTTATTACCGGCCCAAACTGTGGAATTCACTTCCACAACATTTGTGGTAAATAACTAAGTTTTTGGCACTTGTACAAAGACTTTGAGAACCTACCTTTCTAATATTGCTTACTCTTGTTTTTAAATTTATTATTGTGCTGAATTCATGACATTCCATTCTCAAGTAAAATACAAAAGAAGGCGGCACTGAAAAAATAGACAAACAGACAGATGAACAAACAAATAAACAATATGGAATGTATTTTATTTTTTTGTGCCTTGTTTCGGTTTTGTGTTGTGTATTCCTGTTTAAGTCATGTAAAGTCCTTTGTAAAGTTGTTTTTCAGTGTTGTATAAATAAATAAATAAATAAATATTCAAATGTTATTAATAGGTATAGTGATATTGACTTAAAGCAGATACCCACACTTTCCTCATCCAAATGGAAATAATTCTACAAATACTGTAATTCATAAAAATTTATGATTTTGATAAATTAACAAAAATAGTTTCCTAGTGATTAAATTCTGAATTAATTAGCTGAACTTGAGAATTTACTAGTTGTCTATGCCACAATAAAAATCATTGGGATGCAGATCACATTTGCTTAGGTTCCCTAGTTAAGCATTTTCATATATTCGAAATCCAGGACACTGATTAAGATTTGAACATAAAAGATAGTGCTGGTTTTAGTGCTTTTTTCACTGACAGGAGAGTTTACTGAACAAGAAAAATTGCTTAAGTCATTCTGAATAGATTTTAATTATTAATTTAATAGATGCATTTAGGGGGCAGTATGGTGGTGCAGTGGTTAGCACTGTTGCCTCACACCGCTGGGACCCAGGTTCGAGTCTTCGCCTGGGTCACATGTGTGTGGAGTTTGCATGTTCTCCCCGTGTCGTCGTGGGGTTTACTCTGGATACCCCCCCCCCCCCCCCCCCCCCCCCAGGCCAAAGACATGCTAAGGCTAATCGGACTTGCTAAATTGCCCATAGGAATGCATGTGTGACTCATTGGTGTTGTGAGTGTGCCCTGCGATGGGCTGCCCCCCCCATCCTGCGTTGTTCCCTGCCTCGTGCCCATTGCTTCCAGGATAGGCTCCGGATCCCCCGCAACCCAGTAGGATAAGCGGTTTGAAAAATGGATGGATGGATGCATGCATTTAAAGAATGTGTTCATTGCAGATCTGTTTCTGTATTTTAGTAATTATGGTTTCGTTTCATTAGATACTTTTATTTCATGTCTCATTTTATCAATTTTATAAGTTAATATGACAAACAATAGCTATCTTTTATTGCATATGTTTGGCCGAGTTACAAAATATAAATATACACTGATGAGCCAAAACATTATGCACTCCTATGTGAAAAGAATAATGTTGATTATCTTGGAAAAATGATGTGTGCCAAGGTCTGGGATGCATTGGATGGTTAGCCAACAAGCAGTACTTGTAGTCAACATGATGCATGCAGAAGAAACGGGCAGGAATATAATGGCCAGACAACTGGGTCCGAGCATTTATGAAATGGCAAGGCATGTGGGGAGCTGATGGTGAGCCGTGGTGAGTGTAGGGAAGGACCATGAATCACCAACAGGGTGTTGGGCAGCCAAGACTTGTCGATGCGGGAAGTAAAGCTTATCACATGTGGTACAAGCCAACAGATGGGCCATTGTGGCACAAAGGGCAGATAATTTTGATGATCAGGGGAATAATGTGTCACATCACACAGTGCATCAAGCCATGTTGCGTATGGGGCTATGTAGCCTCAGGTCAGCCCCTTTTCCCTGTCGAAAGTGCCTAAAATGGGCGCACAAGTGTCAGGACTGGACCTTGGAGCAATGGAAAAAGGTCGCCTGGTCAGTTGAATCCCATTTTCTGTTTCATTATGTGGACAGCTGTGTACCTGTCGAGCATCTGTGGATTCACAGCTGCGTACCTGTCGAGCATCTGTGGATTCACAGCTGCATTGCCTCATACACAGCAGGCCTTCATTTACATCGAGCATTGACGAGTCTTAGCCACCCAACACCCTGCCTGTGGATTGTTGTTTCTCCCTCCTCAGACCATTTTCTGAATACTCGCCATTCTGAGATACTTTGACCGAGAGATACTCTGACCCAGTCGTCTGGCTGTAATAATCTGGTCCTTATCGAAGTCCCTGCACATTTCTCCTGCATTCAACATGTCAACTACAAGTGCCAAATGTTGGCATGCCATCTAATATATCCCTCACCTTGACATGCTATATTTATACAATATAATCAACTTTATTCATATTATATGGGAGCTGTCATAATATTTTGACTTATCATTGTGTGTGTGTGTGGATTAGAGTTATATTATATCGTGGGGACCAAAAGTAAAAGGTTTTTCTTTTAAATATAACGGAATGGAATAACAACCATAACCCCTATCCAGCCCTAACCTTAACCATAAGTAACCAAGTCTCCTGTTTTTAGTTTTTGTTTACAGATTTTTATGAAATTGAGTTTCCCATTTTTGGAACCGAGGAAATGGTCCCCACAATGTCAGTAACAGGTTTTTATGACATAGTGGGGACATTGGTACTTATAGTTTGTAAGAACTGGAGCCACGTTGTTTCTTCTCATTGTATACATGTAAATAGCTGTGATGACAATAGTCAAGTTCACTTTGACTTTGACACAATGTCCAAAGTTCCATGGTCCACATCATGGGGGACATGGTTCAAGTCATTTTGGGAATTATTTGCAGCAGGCCTGGAATTTATGTGCAGCAGGCCTGCACATCAGTGCTACCACTCTCGCATGCGCATATGTGAGTGTTTCATGGAGGATGGGTAGTGCAAACATCTTGGAATCCAGTTCCCATTTCCCTTGTTCTGAATTTGACTGGTCATTCGTTGTGGATAATGGTTCAGATTGAATCACTCTTCTCAGGTAAGTGCCTGCTTCATCCAAATCATGTTCGATCTTGGTGCAGTTTTTTGTAATGAAGGATATTTAAGTTTATTGACTTTGGTAGTCTTGCTTACCTAACTTTATTTAGATGCATAAAAGAATTTCCAGAAGACCTGCCAAATATGTGATCGAATGTGCTTAAAGTAAAGCTTTTATTTATTGGATTGACAATTACTTTTTGTCATTGGGGACATGCTAATGCAACTTAGTGATAGCGACTGTTCACCACAAAAACTGCATCCATTTTCCTAAAGAATTAGGTGAAAATATTTAAGTTTGTGTGTTGGTGTCTGTGTTTATGATTTGCAAGGCGTTGCAGGATGAGTGGGGAGTGAACAGACATGGTGCGGGAACTAAAAACACAGTAAGCAGTAGACATCTGACCATTGTTGTAGATATCTTATTATTATTATTATTCATGTTGTTGTTTAGTGATGGCATGTTCGCTCTCTATTTAGGTAAACAAATGCTTATTTAGTATATTGGCTAGTTATTTTTCATTAACAGTTGTAAATACTTTTTTTGGAGTTGCTGAATTAAGTCCTCAACGGTAATCCTCATCTCCAATGCTTCACTCATCAATGTAACAACAGCCTAACTGCTATGTGACTTGTGGGTTTGTTGTGGGAGTTTAGTCTCTCTGGGGCTTATTTCATGAAGCAGGATTTCTTGCTTAGCCAGATAACTTGTTGGATTTATGGCAGTCAAGGCAAAATGTCACTGAACAAAGAAGTAGTCGATTTAAACTACACCTTGAATCCGACTCATTATCCGGCTAAGCAAGAAATCATGCTCTGTGAGGCAGTCCTCCTGTGTGTGACCTCCTTTCACATACAAAACCCGTTAATGAACCAGATAATTTATCTGTCCTGTGTTGTTTTTTTCATTGCCACTCAGTCTTCCATAACGGTAAAGTAATGGGTGACGTGCACTGCCAACTGATATAAATGTAATGCATTACTTGTATGTTCCTTAATCCGGTAATCTCTTAAGGTTTTGCATTCACACTAGAGCCGTGTCAGACCGTTATGGTCACCAGGGAATAGATTAACAGGTAGACTTTACAGTTGTGCTGTCATTCCCACATGACACTATAACGGTAAATTAATGATATACAGTATAAGTGGGTTTCTGTGTGTGTGTGTATGCGTGTGAATGGGGTATAAGAGAGCGAGGAGAGAGATGCTGTCGCCTTGCCCCCCCACCCTCTAACTCCATGTCTGCTCTGTTTACCTACTTTATTTGTTTCTCTTAGGTAAGCTTTTTTTCATTATTAGCGCATTATAATGCCATCAGCTAAATGACAACATACGTAGTGCTGTAAACCAACTGAATTCCGTAATGCACGCACGCGGAGTGGGGGTGGGAAATAGGCCTCCCAACCAAGTCAACAAGCCATTGGATTACAGCAGGGAGGGGCAATCTTATTCAGAAAGGGCCATTGTGTATGTGGACTTTCACTGCAACTCATTACTAATTAGAGATCTGATTGGCTGAAGAGTTCTTACATCTGGGTTTGAACAGCTGACCTAAAGGTTATCCCAAAAACCTGCATACACACTGGCTCTTTGTGGGTAACATTGCCCACCCCTGGATTAGATGATTGATTGGTTGGATAGATGTTTTTTTGTCGTGATGGGCCACCGCAGCAAAATATTGCTGGTTTATTTAACCATTAGAAAGTAGAAAAGCTCTGGAATTGGAACAAACTTAATACATTTACCCAAATGATTACCATAGAGATAGAAGAAATTTTAATAAGCACTTTGAGGTTCACTACTGCAGGATTTTACCAGGGTCAGTCTCTGTCAATTGACTCAATAATTGCACTTCCTCAAAACGAAGCAAATATCAGGAGAAACAGACTCTTCTCCAACCTTTCAATCCTATCTACACACCACCCTTTTGCTCTTTTTTTGTTAATCCTTTCATTCCTGTAGATGATTGGCTGATTGGGAGCAGGTGCCGCTGCTTGGGATATTTGTGGGTGCTGAACAATTACCCAGCATTGATGTCCTCTACATGTCCTCTCCAATGGGCCCATGGCATTTGGAACAGCATTAATGCATGACATTTAACCTTCTTTAATGTTCCCATGTCCCCCCCCTGTCTGTTCAGCCTCATTTTTGCCTTCTCAGCTGCTTGAGGCATTGCTCCATACAGGTTAATCCGACCACTCATGTCATCAATATCTCTGCAATCTTCAGGTCATCTGACCCTCATTTCTTTACAGCCAGAGTTTTTCTCCTCCTTCTCTCAACCTATGTGGAGGTGGAATTGCATTACAGTTACACTACTGCTGGCTTGGTTAACAACATTGAAATGTGGGGAGTGTACAGTACAGTATGTTCATCCCACACTTGCTTGGTTGTACTTACCTCACATCCTCATCCTTGGTATTTTATTCATTTTAGTATAACGATCTCTAGTCTTAGACCACGCTTGGAGTCGCATCAATAATTTCTTGTAGCTCGGCTTAACAGGTTCATAACTCATGTGAGTTTTGAATCTTGGAAAAAAGTGTTTTCACAGAGCAGTGCCCGAAGATGACCTCGTTCTGGTTTTCATTCCATGGAAGTACGGACTAATTCATCCAGAAAGGCTGCTAGGATCAGCTGCCTAGCAGGTTTTTTTGGCAGCAAAAATCAACGGAATTGAGTTATTGTTACCTGATTGTGATGAGACACCAGGACGTCCCTAACACAGTTGTGACACCTTTATTTTTGGTTTATTTATGCATAGGCAATTTATATGTATAATTATCAATTTTTCAAGCTTCAGAATTGATCTCACACCTATCACAGGTTCTCTAACCCATATTTGACAGGTTTCTTGCTTCTGTCTCCACTTATTATACCTTACATCTTCATCATCTTGGAGGAGTCAAGATGTTACATCACAGGATTTATCATGAAACTAATACCAAATCACTGTACATTCACACATTCAACTCAACAAGGTTGCTTCTTCTGGAGAGGATCATCACGGGAGCCTATTTCAGGCACCACAAGGCACTTGAGATACAAAGCCAGGCCATCACAGCACTCATACACCCGGAGAAATATACCGTGGGCAAGACACAGATGCCAGTCACCCGCATGTTTATGAAAGGAAGCCTGTGTGACAAGGGAGAGCATGCAAACCCCACACACAGAACAGGAGCAGGAATCGAACCCTTAACCCTGGAAGTGTGAAGTAACAATGCCCATATAAAATAAGTATGCCTCATTTACTGCAATGCTCATTCTAAATGTTACCATACCCTCAGTTATAACCTTAAACATAAGGCCAAACATAAGCTGATGCTTTTATGTACTTGCATCAGTGCGTATTTGCATACCAGTTACAGTCGGTTTGGTGTGATTCAGTGTGAAACGTCTGGTATGTTTTACAGCCAAGTGTGTGTTGGGGGGGGGGGGGGTGTAGGGGGCTCAAACAGAATCACTGTATATTATCTGCACTTCCCAGCTTCAGTAGATTTAAATGAATAATTAATCTCCCCACCATCTTTACCAAATGTTGAAATTTACATGCTTTCCTTTTTACCAGCCACAGACCCTAAATCTGTCTGGCTGCATATGATGAGAAATGGAGCTGTCAGGGTGGCTATGGACAGGGCCCAGGAAGCCTGTCTGCATGGCGGAGGGGAGCCTGATTTACGGAGGATTTTTCGCTCACTCCATCCTGTTACTGTTCAACCTCAGAGAGGGAGTCAGGGGAAATGTTTTATCGAAAGGAATACACAAGTAATCACAATGAAAAATAGACAGATTTGTATAAATTCATAAGGCCACACCTACATTCCGTCATGCTGGTGAGTGGCCAGGCCTGTGATATAGTTCAGAGCAAGGCTATGATTTAGTTAGGTACATACTTCCATTTAAGCTGCATGCTCAGACCTTCATTACATAAACAAGTTACAGCAGCACGTTATTAGATAGCAATTGTATGAAATACACTAGTGATGGCAAATAGAAGCTTTATTTTTTCACTGTTGACATTCTTTTTTCCCCCTGTGAAATAAAACTGGTTCTGGTTAGATGTGACCTTTGGCTCAATCCATTTTCACTATGAGGCTGATTTATGGAGACACGCCATACTGGCAGCAACAAAATGCAGATGAAGCAGACAGTGTGGGTAGGATGCTTGCTAAAGGTAACTAAATGAATCTAAGGCCCTGTTCACGCCTGGCATTAACACGTATCTCCGCATGCTTCTTGACCGCCCGCCTTTAATCGGATCTCGCTTTCCCGCAACTTATTTAAATAACCACATAAATTACTTCCGTATGCAGAATAACATTATTATAACGACAGAACCAACTGGCAAACACCTATCGCGTGCCTGCGTGTTCAGAGGCTCCAACAGAACAACAAAAGCAATGTGGAACAAAGCAATTTCAAATGCACATCTCAGTGAAAAAGCAATATGCGTGCCGATTTTCATGCATTTGTGCCATTACCACAAGAAATTTGCATGAATTTTAACCATTATACAGTGTCTGAAGCACACACATGAAGCACATGAGAAATGCATACTTGCGCACATGATACTGTATGTCAATCTCTGATTATAAAACCACAACCAGTGTTTCTTGTGTTTCTTGTAAGGATAGAATTGGGTAGTTAAATGGTGAATTGGCATTACTCCATACATTGGTTGATTTGTAAATAAGCACAAATAAAATCATGATCTACATTGTGATTCTCTCCAAAAATATCGTGGTATATCTGGCCACATGCCCCCCCATGACTGAGTTAACATATGGATACTTTACCTGGGTTGTGGTAGGTAGACCACAGACTCCTGATATTTTGTGGGTGCTGTGTCCTAATAATCCATTTTCATGGTTCATATTTCATATTTAACGTTCTGCTACAGTGAGCCTTGTTGAGGGTCAGACAACACAAGAGTTTATTTTATGACCTAAAATGTATATTTCAACAAACATATAGTCTCCAGAAATCTGGGACAGTACGAAGGCCTGCATATAATATACATATTTATACACACACACAGTTCTGTGCCTTAGCATTTCTTCAGTCTGAGACAACCAAAGAAAATTATGTGAAGCTTGTCTATCTGGGCTGTATCTGGTGGGTATATTTGCTTAGGAAAAATATCATTTAATATCAAACACAAATGAACAGTAATACAATAAAAAAATTATCAAGAATTCTTTCTGTTCTCCAGAAAGTCTTGTTGAATGCTAGAAGAACACAGCTTTGGTTCTCAAATCCATCCACAGGGTCACCGTAGCCATCCCATGTGTTTCTGATATTTTACCACCAGCTCATCTAACTAATTAACCTATGTTGTTAAATAACTTAATGAGATATCGATTAGCCAAAGACTGTGAGCTACTGGTCAAGTAATCTATGGGTATACTCAGGGTCAAAGCTCTGCTGTAACTTCAGGAAAGGTTTGTGAAAAGATCAGCTGACAAACTGTACATATATAACATTAACACACACACACACAGGTTTGTAATTATATCTTTGTGGGGACTCTCCATTCATTTCAGTGGGGAAAACTCTAATCCCAACATGACGACCTTAACACTTACCCAGCCTTAACCTTAACCATAAGTAAACAAATACAAAATACAAGACTTGTATTTTTAGTTTTTTTTATAGCATTCACAGATCTTTGTGGGGACCTGAAAAATTGTCCCTACAACATCAAAATAACAGGTTTTCATTACATTGTGGGAAATATTTGGTCCCCACAATGTAATATAAACATAATCCACTCACACACACACACACACACACACACACACACACACACACACACATATACAGTATATATACCTGTATACATAAAAGTTGCTGATGTATATGGCAAATGTATCAAATGTTTTGCACTTTCACTACAATATATTTTTCTTAAATAAACATCTATCCCTCATAATCTAATAAGAGGTCACTACCTTTCTTAACTCACTTGGTACATCCTTGTACAGTTATCACTATATCGTGTTCCTCCTAAGCTTTTATGCAAACACTGATATTTACATTTTCATTAAGCCAAACCGCATCGCTGACACACTCACATGCCAGTGACATTTTCACAAGTGAATTGCGCCGTGTTCTGTTAACGCAGTACCCAGGAGTTAATACTCATGCCGGTCTGCTTCAAATTTGTTAACACAGATGTAGGCCTTTCGTACATGAGCCACTCATTTGAGGTTTTTGGCCCTGATCATTCCCACAATGGGTTTATTTCCAAGGTAACACGATGAAAGGTCTTTGTGTCTTACACAGCAAAGAAACTTAAAGTTTGGCAGTAGAATGAGGTAACAAAGGAAACAATGGAAATGCACAAGAAACAAAGCCAAGGCAATAAGCGGTACGTCTGCACTGACTGATTAGCTGCTGCTAGGGGAGTCAGCGTCACGCTTAAAATAATTCATCAAAAAATTCCACATTTTGCTCCCTACAGTCATTTGTAAACTAAACACGTTAGCATTAGATACTCATATTTTAAAGTAAGCAGCATTGCAATAAGTAAATACTTCAGCAATCCTTAATAAAGATGTCTTTTTGCCAGTAAAATTAATAACACTAATGAAAATGTAAATAGCAATTTGGGCATGTTGTGTTTAAGGGCGTTTACATGACACCCTAAGATGTGTCTTGTCTGCTGTTGTATTTTTGCGAAGGGCACTTAACCTGGATTGCTCCAGTAAATAATATTCAGTTGTATAAATGGGTAAAACAACTTTCCACTATTAAATTAAAAAGTATAACGCAGCTTTCATATGTCTCAGCCAAATCAAACATTAATCCGTGAGATCAACCACTGAAATTTTTGACAGAAATGAAGTTTTGAGAAAAATCTGTCAACCACAGGGCTGCATGACATCTTTTAAACCTGTAATCTAAGGGAATTCCCGTGCGAGACGTGGAGACACAAATGTCTGTGTTTTTATTGAACTCACAAACCGTGAGAAACTAATTTCACGGCCGCGGAGCAAATGAAACCACGTGCCTCATGGGAAAACCATGGAACTTGGCATGTACGAGCGCAGCGCGTGTGCGGAAGGGGAATCTGTACTGGGCTGACAGGTGGCAGAGTGGGACTTGCACCTCACGGGGCAAAATCTGGGAAAAGGCAGTGCTGCTGTACCCTAAACGATTGGCTTTATGGATAATTCAGCAGTTTCCTGGAGGAAAAAGAAGCCTTAAAATGAGTTGCAGTTTAATTACAAAGTGGTAGGATTAAGTATTACATATAAACATAAAGTCCTGTATACACATACAGTTTACATTCGATTTCCCATTGCATTATTATATAATTTTTTCCTTCAGTATACCCAGAAAAAAATTCTAAGGAAAATGCGATTGGATTAAAGAGTAAACGTTATGATGCTGGAACCTCAGCAGTTGGTCTATCGTGAATTTGACCATTTGAGTACTACTTAGAGAAAGAGCGTAATTATTACGCGTACGTTCGACATCTCATTGTGATTTTATCCACCCTTCTGCACTGCCACAAATTTCAATTTAAATCAGTGAATTATTAGGGGGGCGGCATGGTGGTGCGGTGGTTAGCACTGTTGCCTCACACCTCTGGGACCCGGGTTCGAATCTCTGCCTGGGTCACATGTGTGTGGAGTTTGCATGTTCTCCCCATGTCGTCGTGGGGTTTCCTCCGGGTACTCCGGTTTCCCCCCACAGTCCAAAAAACATGCTGAGGCTAATTGGAGTTGCTAAATTGCCCTTAGGTGTGCATGTGCGAGTGAATGGTGTGTGAGTGTGCCCTGCGATGGGCTGGCCCCCCATCCTGGGTTGTTCCCTGCCTCGTGCCCATTGCTTCCGGGATAGGCTCCGGACCACCTGCGACCCAGTAGGATAAGTGGTTTGGATAATGGATGTATGGATGAATTATTAGGATATATTTTTTGCTTGTTATTGTCTACAGTTTTCTCTTGAAACATGGTAATACATGTACAGAAAGTGGCTGTACACATAATAACCTATGGATTTTTAAATGTGCCCATTGGATAGGTCATTTGTGTTATTCATCCTAATTCTGCATGATAGTGGGGCGGTAAATGATCCCTTAAATGACTTCAGAATGACTTGACTTGAGATCTTGACAGGCATACAGTACAACCTTTCATTGAGGAGACACAAAATCTTCTCAGTTGCAGCAATAATCATAGCTTGTGTCAAATATTTATGACTTGATAACTTTGTTTTGAGAAGGGAACTATCTGTAAATGGAGGTGCTGAGATGTAACAATCAGATAGCACTGTGACAAGTCCTCTGACGTAATGGCAAGTTCAGCGCACACTCTCTCCCAAAGCGCTTCCAATGAAACTCCCTGGATGCCTTACAATTCAGGATGTAAAGCAAACATATTGGCAGCTTGTCATTGTTGCTCATCAATGTAATTAGCAACCAAGCAAATTTGCCCCTTGGAATTCAGCATATGGTGTTTAAGTATTAAGGTGTTATGCAATCACTGAATAATTCTAGAATTTGTGCAGCCAGGTTCTCTTGTAATGATACAAACTCCTGCATCCAAGCCACTTGACTCCAACTTGATGCAATGTGTGAACAAAGCTTGAACGTTACAAAATAATCAGAATATTAACTCCTGTCTAAATTAGGCTATGGGGATATCAGGGATTATAGAGTTTTCATGGTCCTCACTTTGGTGTATTTTAAATATACTGAAGAAAACCTGAAGCTACATACATGCATTTACCCAAACCGCTTGTCCAACGGGGAGCTGATCTGATGGCAGAGCCTGTATCAGGAAGCAGAGGCTGGGGGAAAAGCTGAACTGAATGCCAATCTATCACAGGAAATGCATGCAAAGACAATGAGAATATGCAAATCCCACACAGAAAACTGTGGAAGTAATCAAAGAGATCCTAGAGTTGTATGGACCAAAGCCAGTGAGTCATCAAGGTGTCCTAGATCATAAATAATCTTCCCTAATCTGCAACACTTTTGAAGGAATGTAAGAGAAGATTTTTCATTACATGTTCTTCAGCTTTGTGAACTTATTCTGTTTATTAGACCCCATTGTCCTCCCTAATACCTTCTTTGGCAAACTGGGTTTAATCAGTGGTTAGACATGTAACATGTTTACTATCCTCAAATATACAAATATCTTATTTACTACTTTTTTCAAATGACTATGCACATAGCAGAAGAGCTGCTGGGAAAAAAAATATTTGGACCAAGTTTTATCATAAATCTTTACAAAATAGTTTGTGCTGCTTAAATCTGGGTTGTGTTCATTGGCTCAGGTGTCTAGTGGGCTGCCCAGCTGCCAATTGATTAATCAATTAAGACATGGATTAAGATAAGTAAAATTCAAATCAATTTGTCTCACTGCTTTAACTACTAAGAAAAGCAGGGAGCATTAGACAAAAAAATAGGGCTTGAACTAGCATCGTCATCCTGTGTGGTATCTAATTTGGCCAGCTTTTTGTTTGGTGGAATCTGCCAAACGGTGTTTTTCTCCTGCATCCTCTCCCATGGAACAAAACGGAAATGACAGGACCACCATGCTGCTGTCAGGGTCCTGTTGGCTGGATGAGCAGCAGTGTTTATCCCACAGATTAATTCCTTCATTCCAGGAGTGAACGCTTGCTTCTCAGTTCTTCGTGTTTGCCGAGCTTGCTGGTTGTTTATTAGCTGTATCACATATGTATGTTTTTTTTTGTAAATACACTCATTCAGGCTGGGAATTCTTATTCAATAATTAGTGCTCAGGGGACAAGGCTGTTCTTTTTGAACAGAAATGTTCTCGATATTATAGTGACTACATAAAATTACTTAAAATCAGGGGCATAGTTAGAGATGAATGGATGGGGGGGGGGCGAGTTTATACTGGAGGGGGCGATGGCAAACGTATAGAATATAAAAAGCTATGCATGATTTAAACCCATAAATAAACATTTAAATGAGGGGGGTAAAGCCCCCCTAAAATAGGCCCAATTACAGTCCTGCCTAAAGTATGTATTTGAATTTTTTGTTGTCAGTTTCAGAAAAGCTTGTGTTGTGGCCTGTGTAAAGTGAAATGTATAATTTTGAAATGAAATTTTATTTAAATTATTGTAATACTCCTCTAGTTTTGTGCCGAAACCCCTTTTTTTTTGATACCGACTCATTGGAAGCTAGATGTAATAGAGGAGACCCCCTTCATATGGCTCTTATACCAAGCCGGAACTTGTCCTATTGCTCAGAGATCTTCAGACAGAATATTTGACCCAAATGACATTAGTATTCTTGCATCATATCTTATACAATAGGAAATCCTGGACTGTGTATGATCTCTGTCAAAAGTTTGTTTGTTTGAGATTTTCTGTGAAATGCCTGAGAAGAGCAGAAGACATAGGGGTCATGGCAGATTGTGTGAGTCATTCATAGATAGACTTTAGTTCTCTCAGTATCTGTGAGAGAGTGAGAACTCACTCCCCTATGTGCATGCGAAGGTATATGGTTTAGATAAAATGGATACTTCATCATCCTACATGCTAAACACTTTGCTGTGAGCAATGCTTTAGGTATATTTCATTGGATTGTTATTCCATGCTAATTTTTCATACCATTTAAGATGAAAGTCCGATTAACACCAGTGATCCCAGTGGGGAACCTACCGGTCACCATACCTAAAGAAAAACTATGGAGCTTTCTTCTGTTAGAAGTTGGCAATGACCTTAGTTATTTCATTGCCAAAACTTGCTTTTGGGTTTAAGCAGCTACATAGTGCTTATTGTATAGAACTGACAGGAAGAGGATAACCTTTCAGGATTTCTGTATGTTTCTGTGACTTTGAGATGCTCAGCATTTATAAATATATCTGGCTTTTAATGAGTGTTTCATAAACAAGGCACTTTGTTCCGAGCCAGGGAAGGGGACCTGTGTCTTGTCCTTCTGGAGTCTTTCGTATTTCTGCAAGGAGAGGTGGGTCTGCTTTGGGACTGCTCTGTCAGCTGCTGTCTGTCATCTTGCCAAGCCGAAAAATTAATTATGGAGGGGGAAAGGGAAGAATAAAAAGAAAGTCTTTGATTGCTGATGACTTGCTTGTTCCAGTCTGTTTCAGGGATGTTTTGAAAGCTCTGACAAGGCATAATCGCATGCCTTTCACTCTGTCGACTGTTTAAAAAGGTTTCGCATTTTTTAACCTTTTTTTGGTCAATAAAAAGATTTTTTTTTTTTGGTTTGGGAGAAGGAAGAGACGAGTGTGCTGTGGAAGTCACCTTGAGGCCATCCTCCAGGCTGGTGCTGCCGCAGTGGTCTGTCCAAGTTAAAACACATGTTAGCATGACTGTGACAACATCACATCTGTGATGGGAATAAAGCCTTCATTTAAAATTTATTTCATATTTTCTTTCATGGAATGAAAGGAATGATGTTTGTTCATGAGGTTGTGGACAAGGGTATGTGACATGTACTGTATGTTACCAGATATTAATAATATATATCAGAGACAAGCAAAAAGAATGAGAGAGTATAAATATTGATATAGTTCTTGCTAATTTCTAATTCATTTTGATTACTACATAAACCAATGAACAGTAGTCATTTTAAAGACACTCAGGTCCTTCATTCCTAAAATAAGTCTTACCAAACTTAAATAGGCTCAAGTATATTATAAGTGGAGGTGAAGCTTCAAAGTGCAGTGAGACAGAATGTTAAGGTTAGAAGAGCTCATATTATAATCAATTTATTCAAGGGAGAAACTGGAAAGTGACAGAAACATTATCTCCAGACCTTATGATTTATAACCCTATGAAGCAAAAAGCTTGTTGAAGGCAGGACTGAGAGGGAGCTGTCAGGGATCTGAGGAGGCTTCACCCGCTACGCACTCAGGTTTGATCTGAAATGGCAAGCGGATTATGGATGTGGCATTTGGGCGTCTGGAAGAGCTGTGTCTTGTCCACTTGACGGGCATCTTCGAGCCATTGTGCGTCAAAGGTTCTAGCCGGTATGACTGGCATACCAAACCTTACGGTCCCCCTTTAAAAAAACAATCTGACAGTCAACTTTAATTTGTACCTTCACTCTCTCAGATGCCTGAATTGCTGTTTTTTTTTCCTGCTCACATTTCCTGCAGCATCACTTTTACCTGATTTCTCTATGACGTTCCCTCATTCACGTACAGTACATACTCTCACATCACTGCGGGCGCCCCCTGTCCCAGTAAATTGCCTGGTAGGTTGGCGCCCCCTCAGAAGTTGGCGCCCAAGGCGGCCGCCCATGTCACCTATAGGATTGACCGGCCCTAGTTCCTCTTCTTACATTATTTATAGTTAAAATGTCCCTATTCATGGTGACCCATGTAGCTCAGTTTCCAGCTTAACCCATTACGCCTCATAAAAGTTTTAGCCTTATAAATGAGTAAAGTAACAGTAATGAGAACTTGAAATTCTTTAAACGCTTGTCTGTGCTGCTTGAATGGAAGCTTGGATTACGGACACTTAATTAGAGGGGGTTGTGCACCAAGATGAAGGGAGCAGAGGCTCACCCTGAAACGAACATTTAAACACAACCAAGCTCATACAATGCTGCTTGAAAGTATGTGGAGCATCTGTCATTTGGCAAATAATCTCAAGTATCCTTTATCTGATCTCTGATCTCCTTTCTTCAATGAATAAAAGAAGCACAACATATTGTTTTTACTAGTTTGTTCAATCAATAAACATTTTGTTTTTTATATTCAGTACTTGATGTTGTATCATTAAGCCGTCTAAACAAAATATAACCTTGATTTAACTTGCCAAAAGAAGCTGTAAAAAAACACTATTTTAATATTTTAAGCAATTAAATTTTGAAAAGTTCAAACAAAGCTGACGAAACAGTGTTAGTGTAAAGGCCTTTGCTGAAAGGCATTTGTCATTGTAGAATGAGGTTACAGGTGCAAACATACATAGAAATTACGTAAACAGGAAGTCATTATTGAATATGACTTCCTGAAAGTTCTATTAAAATGGATGCCAACTTATGTTTTTTGATTTGTGACTTGGCAGATGTGAAAATGGAACGCTAATCTCTCTTATTACCTGCTGCTCTTCCTTTAATGTTTGCCACCTACTTACTTAGACTACTAAACAATAGCAAAATTGAATTTCAGTATTGAGCATTTCCTGTTAAAAGTGGTCACATTTGACAAGTGAAATGCTGATGTCTCCTCATTTTAATTTGAAATGTGCATCAGGCAGAGTCTGTGGCTTCTGATTGTGGGAGGAAATTAATTGCGTGAAGCTTTAAATATTGCATAAAATTGAACGAGTTTCTTTGAAGGCCATTTACATAAATGTGACAATTCACAGAAGCTGAATTCAGAATATCATATTTCGGACCAATGTTCTTTATTTTTTTGTTCAGTACCATGTAGCAGTTAACAAGGCAGGACAACGGTCTTAGCTAAATAATTATCATGAAGCTGGTGATAAGTGAGAATTTCCCTGTTTTAGCTGCAAGTGTATTTAAACAACTGCATGTAAGCCAGAAAATCAGACCGATTAATATTAATATGCTTCTGAGCAAGTTAATTGGAATCACATTTTCCCAAGCAGTCAGTGCTTTGCAGAAATAGCATCAGCTTACCTAAGGGATCTGATTTCTGAAGCATTGATGCTTTTTACTGTCTACTGATTGAAAAAACCTTCACATTTCATATGCTTTTCAGATTTCTCTAAAGGGGATTTTTAATTTCAAAGTATACCTTGTACATAACACTAATGTATGGTAAGAAGATGAATTATGTCAGCAAATATTTTAGAGAAAATCAAAAATTGGAAGAAGCTGATTACATAAGAAGTCAACCTCTGTGTTCTGGAAATGAAAGAGGAAAAACAGATGGAAAACATTGCTTTACCAAGGACACAATTCTTTTACAAGTGGTCTCCACCTATGATAGCCCCCCTGTTTTTGGTTTACCCTCGGTTAACACACCTGATTCAACTCCTTCTGCTAATTACCACACAGCTCTTGAGTTAAATCATTTGTGGCGGAACAGGGAAAGAAGGAAGGCTTACTAAGCTACCCAGGGCTCCAGCCCCCCAGGACTGCAGTTTGACACCTCCACGTTAAACATTCATTTCAGCTGTCACTAGGTTCAGACACAGGCATTCTGTTCTTTGCTGAGCAACTCATTTGGTGCACTGGATCACACATTACTCAGTATGGTTTCCCAGGACAGCACAACTGTTAACTTTAAACCTTTTCAGATGAACTTGGATCTAAGATAGGACACAGAAGGAGCTCACAGATTGACTACTTGTGATTGCCCTTCTCCTATATTTACAGCATCATTATCTCCTTTAATATGCATAACGAAAAAAGCACTCAAAGTAAGCATGTGATTTATTTAAATTAACCTGAAGCTGAGGGCAGCATTAAGTTAAATGCCGATGACATTGTATTTGTATCCTTGTTTTTAATATGCAGCTACCATAATGCAGTATTATGTGAATAACAATAGTAAATAGTATACATTTAAATTTAAACACATTATTCAGTATGTTGGCCCATCTTTGACTCAAACAATTGTTTTCTCATAGGTCTATATTAACCTGACATCATAACCACTTTAATTACACGATATTGTGATACAGTAGGTATGATTTTTTATGGGATAGGCCATAATAATAACACATACACACAGGTTAGGTATCTATATAGTTATGGAGACCCTCCAGTCATTTCTAAGGGAATATTCATAATCCCAACTACGACAACCTTAACCCCTACCCAGCCCTAACCTTAATCCTAAGTATCCAAACAAAATACAAGACTTCTGGCATTTTCAGTTTTTTAATTCTCAAATTTTAATAAAATTGATTTTCCCCTATTGGGGACCAAAAAATTGGTCCCCGCAATATCAAAATACCAGGTGTTTATCACATTGTGGGGAGCAAATGTTTTCACAATATAATATATACATAACCCATGTCCATGCACATACACACACACACACATATCACAATAATACTACAGGAAATTCATGATAAAACGAGTAAAGGATGATTATTAAAGCATTATTATGTCAAACTATTTTCACAGGGTTCATTTTGCTCATTTATTCCTGTAAATTATCATTAGTTGTTAATTAGTCCATTCTCATACTAAATTGCACTGATGCTTGTCTAACAAATGCCTTGTCATTTGTCGTTTTTAGCATTTTGTTTTTTGGACTTATGTCATTCACCCTAAGAATACAAGTGAAATCCTTAGGTTGGTTCATGATCTAGATTTCTCACATTGTCGTGGTTGTGAATAAAGGAATTTTCATGGAATGTTTACTTTTTCATTTACTATTCGGGCCAATTATTTGTTGCATAGAGAAAAAGATGTAAAACTATTTTATAAAACAAATCTAAGCATGTTTACTGCTAATAAAATGATTAATCGTCTTTGTCAAGTTGAAATATTCAGTGACTTTGGCTTGGCTGTTTCCAGAGTACTGTCACTTTGGCCGTCCATCTCAGCGTCTACAGTTAGTGGTAATTTAGGCACCAGCATGTAAAAATGGCAGCTGTTTCATTTACTTGCCTATTTGTTTATGACTGCTTTATTTTCTTTATTTTCAGGAGTGTCTACCAAGTATTAAATCTGAGGCATAGACCTTGTTTATATATTTAAACTAGTGGAATATTGCATGAACACACAAAAATGTCATGAAACCAGCCTTATAGAGCTACATTCTGCTTTGTGCCATGATATCTCTATTGACCTCAGTAAATCATACTGTAAATTCAATTTTACATTTGTTGTTAGACAGGGACCATCCAAGTTTTGCTTCACTAGTCTTAAGAGGTGAACAGAGTACACAACTCCATTACTTGTGTCAAATATAGATTCTCCTGGTCAAATGTTATTCCAATGCAAGTGAAAGTCATTCAGTCAAATTTTTACTCAAGTTAAAGTACTGAATTACTTGATTTAAAAAAATTCTAAAGTATTCAGAAGTTCATTCTTTTTTTAATGTCAATGCTATTACTGTATTCCTTACCTCCCCACCCCACCCACACAAAACAGCATGGTAGTTTTCTGACTGGTTAGGGCTGGGTTGGGGTTAAGGTTGTCATAGTTGGGATTAGCGTTTTTCCCATAGAAATGAATGGATGATCCCCACAAAGATATGAATGCTGACCTTTTTCATGTGTACCAGACAGACAGTGGAGTGGCTGTCGATGCAACTTCCTCGGAAAATACAAAATAAATAAAACAACCAACCAACCCAGTAACACACCTCCAGAACTGCCCAACTGCAACTTGACTGACAGCATAGGAGCTGTTTACTGTGATTTGTTTTTCTTCTGTGACAAACATAATATCACATTTTAGAAAAGAAAAATTTTCCACTGCCTTAAAAGCTATGCTGCAAAATAATGAGTAATGAGAACCTTCCAAGAAATATAGTGGAGTCAAAAGTACATTTGTCTTTCAGATGTAGTGGCATAAAAGTCATAAGTTTTCAAAAAATATGATACTCAAGTAAAGTACAGAAACTTGAAAAATCTACTTAAGTACAGTACTCAAGTCAATGTACTTCATTACTGTTCACCCCTCCTAGTCTTTTGGCCTCCGTAAAGTTTGCTGTCAGCTGCAAGGTTTTTTTTCCATATCCAATCATCCAACTGAGCTTGCTCTTCTTTCGCTTTCACTAAAAGACAGAAGTATTGAATATTCATGAACTGAATATCCTTTGTTTTCTTTTTGGCTGGACTTTTCCACGCCATGCAATCAAGTCATCTTCATCTAAAATTGCCCTCTGTCCTTCATATATTGATTAATTTTATTTTTTTCATCAGTATGTTACAGTGTTATGCATCTTATTCTTATTCAAATTATTATTGTTTTGCTACCATTACATCTGTATTTTTAAATTTTAATACTTGATTTCTGTTTTGAAATAATCATATTTTTCTAAGCACATCATTACTTTTACTGTTTCCTAGATACCTCATCAAATAATTATTCTTATGTGTCTTTTATTGCTCCTGCTGATGGTGTTTTAGTTTGGACAAATACAAACTTGTTGGCTCCTTATTGGTTGTCACTGTTACATGTGCAGTCCATGCTTTGATAGCATGCAAAAATCACAGAACGTAGTACTACAGAGAAAGAAAGAGACCTTAAAAACGTTTGTAACTTTAAAAGATGTCTTATATAGTATTTCCATCCATGGTGATTCATTCAGTTGATAAATTCATCATTGTTATTCCAGCAGCATCTATTCACATATCTGGATGTTGACAGTGTCGAGGTCTTTGCCTGTGTACCACCTAAGATGAATCTGATGATCGTTTAGCTGCCTTGAGGCTAGAATCACAGATCATAAAAAATAAAACCATTAACTCACAATATGAGAACATGCAAATCCTGCAAAGCCTGAGCTGCAGTTGTTTCACGCTACAGTCTTCGAGGTTTCAGGCAACAATAGTATCCACTATAGCTATGGGGTGCTTACAATTTTAAGTTTCTATATTTATATGGCTTGATATTTACTGATTATAAATGTTAATGATGATGTGAAGGACATATCAAGAGTGCATAATGCAAAATCACCACTTGTGGTATGACCCTATGGTTGCTGCTGGTTGTGTTCGTCAGCCTTCCTGCAGCCTTGCAGTCTTTCTTCCCTTATAGTCACATGGGGAAATACGACAGGAAAAAGTGTAATGATCACATTTGCAAAAAAAAAAAAAAAAGTCACTTATCAGATTACCAATAAACTATTCATATCTCATTCCAGATCTGTCTCACTCTTTCTTTGGTGGTTCTAATGACCCTAATATTGGTAAATGGGAATTAATGTGATTCCTAATGGGTTATCAGCAGAGGATTTGCATTTTCCGCTGGTTGAAGCTTTTCCAAAAATTCTAAAACAGCCTGTTCCTTCTCATGTTGATTACGGCATTTATATATTTATATTCTTGCAATATTCGGATATCTTTTTCCACTATTAATGAAATCTAGCTGGACCTGATTGCGCTCATTGCCTCATCAGAGCTGTAAAAAGGTGAACAGTGTGGTCTTCACAGTGTCGCATTTCCTTTTCCTAAGTCATCCCATGTTTGTTTTGTTTGCCGATAATGAAGTATGCTTCTCTGAAGTCTGTCTCCCTGCATCCTCCCTATCCTACCTGGCAAAATTTCAACATTAGGAAAAGATTTGGGCATTATGGATGCAATTAGAAATTAGGTAACAGACGCTCAGCCTCCTATGATTTTGTGTAGGGAGAACACAGAACAGGTCTTTTGTTCTGACTGGCATTGTTACCGAAATGTTATACAGCACAACAGTATGTCCAAACTATACATTATTTTCATAGTTTATTTTTTTTGCCCAAACTCTATTCACCAAGCTTACAGACTCATATAGGACATGTTGCATGCGTACCATTGCAAAGTACAGTAGGCTTTCTAAAATCAGGAGTAACACAGTCACCTCTTACGAAAGCATGTTAAACCAATGTCATTTTGGTAGTTCGATTATCGGTTCTGTATAAATGGACGGGTGGATGTCTTTAATGAATCAAAGCCAGAGTAAAACTACATATCCAGTATTACGTGTGTGATATTAAATTCAATTTGAGTCAGCTGCTTAGTTATGTAGAATTATAATTTCCGTGATTATTGCTTTCAGGCTGTCAACAAACAAGGCTGTTCACACATAAACATATATAACTGGGCTGTGCTACTTAGGTAAAGGGAGATCTTCCCTCCAAACACCTACACTGCAGGGATCACTGCTGCCGGCTCTGAAACGATGATTAAAGGCATTGGCTGCCTTCAGTACCTCTTCCATGTTGGAGAGTATAAAAGAAAATAGTCAAGCTTTCTACAATTCACTCTCCACTCAATAGCAATGTACAGGAGCAGACAGGAATTGGCAGGAAATGGGACTGATTACACTGCTGATGAAATTTAAACCTCCAAATGTAATATATTTTGCAACCTTGAAGAAAAGGTTTGCTTTTTATTAGTCGACACTGAACTACACATAAGGTAACATGTTAGTATATTTATAGGTATGTCTTCTGTCCTATTTGTAAGCAACACAACATCTGTTCATGGACTTTATAAAGAACCGACACAAAACGTAAAGCATGTTGCTGAAATTCCCCTTTGGGAAAGTATGCTTTTTTTCTTGCTTTGAAAGAGATTTGAGGGTGGTGTTGACTTTTTCATTTTATTCCTCCCTATATTTTTTCACTGTCGGGAACAGACAATTAATGCCATCAAGGGTCTCCCCCTCAGTGTACAACTTCCATGTCAAATGGAGGAGGTGAGGACTAGGCCTAGTACAGTACATGGGCTGTGATGAGTGTCCTCAGCGCTGATGTGTTTAATGGATGTATGAAACAGAGGTGGGCAGCATGGTGGTGCAGTGGTTAGCACTGTTGTCTCACACCTCTGGGACCCAGGTTCGAGTCTCTGCCTGGCTCACATGTGTGTGGAGTTTGCATGTTCTCCCCATGTCGTCGTGGGGTTTCCTCCGGGTACTCCGGTTTGCACCCCACAGTGCAAAAACATGCCGAGGCTAATTGGACTTGCTAAATTGCCCGTAGGTGAGCATGTGTGAGTGAATGGTGTGTGAGTTTGCTCTGTAATGGGCTGGCCCCCCATCCTGGGTTGTTCCCTGCCTCGTGCCCATTGATTCCGGGATAGGCTCCGGACCCCCCGCGACCCAGTAGGATAAGCGGTTTGGAAAATGGATGGATGGATGGATGGATGAAATAGAGGCTCGCTGACTGCAGCGTGATGCTGGGTCTCAGCTTTAGTTGAACTTTTGGTCTGTCCTGCTATGACAGAGGCTTTCATTGTCTTTAACAAAACAAAGAAATTTATATGCCGTTATGGATAATTGGTCTTGCTGATTATTTTGTTACAGTATAACCTATGGAGTGGTAAACTCATTTCTATACAGACTGGATATCTGTTGGCGTTAAATTTCATAAGGATATTGATGTTGGTTGTTTCCGGTAGGATAAAAACACCCATACAATGACAGGAAGAATTTAAATGTCACTGTTGTTTTTGAATACCCAGTGTATTTGAGACAATTGGGGAGCCATTGTTTTTCTCATGAATGGCAGTTCTGACAGTTACATGCACTCCAGTGTATTATGTCCCAGGTTGACTGAACCTCTCATTTTATTTTTCCACCTGAAAAAAAGGCATGCAGTTTGACCTCATAACCTCAGCTCCTCCAGAGATTCTTCTCCTGGGAGTGTACACTTTGTACCTGTGGTGTGATCTGTGATGTTCTCACTCTCGAGAGGAGGGTGCACAGGTTGGGTGGTACTCTGAGATCTGAAGTCTTGGAGTGGATTTGAAATGCCACTTCACTCACAAGAAAGACAGGAAATATGTAGGAAGTAGGTTCGGGTCTGTTCATGGCGTAAACCAACAGAATGTTTTCACAACTGCGCATGTGAAAGCAAGAGAATGTAAATACCGAGAAATTACAAAGTAACGTGGCTTTTTGTGTTATATGAATGTGCGATTCGTTATGTTTTTATTTCAAACTCTTATTTTCAAGAGCAGACAGAAATACTGAGATAAAGGCAAGAATATGATCTCTGAAAGCAACCATGAAATGCTTCATCAGGTTCCTGTAATGCAACGTTGAATCAACAGAGAGAAGAAAAAAAAATTCACCAGCTTAAAGGTTTTATTTATATTTACCCAGATGATAAAATAAAGGTGGATACTGAAATACCATATTTTCTGTCATAAACAAGATTTTCAGGTGAAAATTCATTTTCATTTACTTTGCATAGACTAGAATTAAGGGCTTGTTTAAAATATTAAGTAATATTAGAATACCAAAACCATTCAAACCCTATCACTTCTGTGTACCTTTAGACTTTTCTCCCACTAACACATTTACAATGTAAACAAATGTAAATTGGTCAGTATATATTGCATTTAGAATGGGATGTCCCTGTGGTGTCCCAGTACATTTGTCCATGTTGTGTGTGTGTCTCTCTCTATATATATATATATATATATATATATATAGAGAGAGAGATAGTACAGGCCAAAAGTTTGGACACACCTTCTCATTCAATGTGGTGTCTTTATTTTCATGACCATTTACAGTGGTATATTCTCACTGAAGGCATCAAAACTATGAATGAACACATGTGGAGTTATGTACTTAACAGAAAAAGGTGACAAAACTGAAAACGTGTTTCATATTCTAGTTTCTTCAAAATAGCCACCCATTGCTCTGATTACTGCTTTGCACAATCTTGGCATTCTCTCGATGAGCTTCAAGAGGTAGTCACCTGAAATGGTTTTCCAACAGTCTTGACGGAGTTCCCAGAGGTGTTTAGCAAGGGTGCTAAGGGTATATATATATATATATAAATCTGCGTGATGTATGTCACATCAGCATGGACCAGAGTCTCTGAAGAACATTTCAAGCATCTCTAGAATCTATGCCATGAACAATTAAGGCAGTTCTGGGGGTCATCTGATACTAGCAAGGTGTACCTAATAAAGTGGCCTATTAATATGTGATCATGCTGTGCCTTACAGTGCCAGCGGCACCTGCCGTCATTCCTGGCTGAAGCTGACCAAAGAGCTGTCTCTCTGGCCTGCTAATCACATGCAACTTAGTTAATTCATGTCAGGAACACGAGTGTTAGACTCGGTGCGCAGGCACTGCTTGTATGCTCATTGTGTGACTTCATTATTTTCTTTCATAGGCTACATGCCCTTTAAAAAACATGGTTCCAGCCTAAGGATCATATTGGCTTGCACAAGCTACCTACTCACGATAGAGAGGAAAATCATGCAGACCCTGCTAAGAGAGAGGCTACAGTCATATTACTGTATTGTAGTATGATTCTGTCAAAAGAAAGTATATCATTATTGGGGAAATGGAGCTGGCAAACCAAGTTGTGTGTATTGGCTTTGTATTCAGACCAAAAACAGGCCCAGGTTCAATTCTGTAAATGAAAATTATAGACAACAGCAATTGGGATTATCTGTGTTTTACTTCTCAAAATCATTGATGCTGTTCATGGACAGATGGACATTTTGCACCATCCATTCAGGTTAAACCCCTGCTTAGAGGACCACACCCCCCCCCCCACTCCACTCAAGCAGAATCATTTTTAGTTATGAGTCTTAGCTACCTGTTGCCCTATATTGCCATCCATCCATTTTCCAAACCACTTATCCTACTGGGTCGCGGGGGGGGGGTCTGGAGACTATCCCGGAAGCAATGGGCACGAGGCAGGGAACAACCCAGGATGGGGGGCCAGCCCATCGCAGGGCACATTCACACACCATTCACGCACACATGCACACCTATGGGCAATTTAGTAAGTCCAATTAGCCTCAGCATGTTTTTGGACTGTGGGGGGGAAACCGGAGTACCTGGAGGAAACCCCACGATGACATGGGGAGAACATGCAAACTCCACACACATGTGAGCCAGGCAGAGACTCGAACCTGGGTCCCAGAGGTGTGAGGCAACAGTGCTAACCACTGCACCACCATGCCACCGCCTATATTGCCAATAATGTAATAATGGCATTTCCTTGTTGTATTCTATGCCCAATGTTTCTTTAGGATTTACAATAAGATAAGGAGTGGGATGCATTCACAGCATGTCTTAAAAATGCTAAGTGGAAAAATTCAAACAAAAATGAAAAAGGCAGCAGAAGAAATACCTTTTCAGTACAATGGGAAGCCTGTTTTAGTCTAGAGAATAAAGGACATGAGAATCTAAGCTGCAGCTCCACTTCTAACTGTATTCTTTTGAAGCGGGCAGTGAGCTCGGTTTTGAAGTCTGATTAAAATTTTGATTGCCATACCTGAATGTGGTTTAGTTAAAAAAAGGCCATGCTGGATCCTGCTGACTGTCTGCCCACTGAGACCTGTCTCTCTGTGACAAGGGAACAGATGGACTTTGTCATCCAGGCTTGGATTTTTAAAGTTTAAAAGCGTCTGGACCAAACTCCCTCATAGCTGAGCTGAGGAATTTTAACAAAAGAGCATGAATTTATTAAGATTGACAGGATTAATTTCTGATAAGTACCTATGATCTGCATACGGTGATCACATAAATGTCATGTTTTAGATGTGCTGTTCACCTGTACTTAAGCTTCCAAAGGTGACATTTCCTTCATGATGAAAGATTTGGAAACATGTGATGAACGTGTGATGAAGGTCTTCATTGTATTGACAGCTGATTATGCCAAATTATACCAGTGCCTGCATTTTTAATTCTTCTGTAAAAGGATATTTTTAAGAGCCTCTCTGGTAATGACATTTTATGTTGAATTCACTTTGTTTTTAATTTAATTTAATTACTTAAGTACAGATGTGAGTACATATCTTCTGATACTGCACATGGATGATCATAACTAATCAGGTTTTTTTAATGTCAGAGCTTGAGGTTTCCATAAAATAGCTTCTGAATCCAATACACGAGATGTTACTAGAGGTTTCTTAACATTAATTCTGCTCATTAACCAGGCAGTGAATTTTACTAGGTGTAATGATGGATATTCCATTAAATATGCTACAGACGCCTGAGAAGCAAACTTTCATTTGGACACACTAATGTTTTGCATCCATGGGGGTTATATCTCTGATGTTAAACCCTCGTAACATGTAATTAAATGCTGATTTGTGGATTGTGTTTTCCCTAGACAACTAAAGCTTTAATTAAAAACCTCTTTGTTTGCATTCCGGTTCCTTCAAGGGTAAACCAGTCTTTCAAGAAGATATGGAAGGTAGTAAAGATACTTGGGCCTCAATCTAGTTATATTGCTTTTTATTTACAGTACTATAGTGCTTTTACAGTAAGAGAATAGTCCCCGATTGGATAAAACCCAGATACTAATTTTATACCTAGTGTGAGGAAAGATGAACAATGAATAGAAAAAACTGCTGTCGTTAATGATGTGTCACAATAAAGCAGATTTTATAATCATTTTATTTCCTTTATATTGTTTTATTTCCTCACATTCTTTTCTCTAGCACCAAGTATGATACATTAAAAGCTGCAAATTACCAATATTAAGTAGTAATGAAATGCTAGGTAAGTCTTATTTGTGTGTACTGAGTTAACCAGTTTCTGCAAGGACTGCCATGTAAAGTTTGTTTGTTTCCCTATATAATAATCAGGCGTTTCAAGAAAAAAAAAGCTTGTATCTTTCTTGGTCAATTAATGAATTGATGAAGGCAACATTTTCAGCCTGTGTTTTCTGGATAATGCGCTATTGTCATTATTATTTGTCTTCGGAAAGCAACAATACCAGCACTTAGCAGCATAGTTGTCAATGTAAAAATTTTTCACGTGAGTGTTACAGTATGGTGGCTTGCTGCGTACTACTGTTACCTCAAACCCCCAGAGTTCATTTCTCACTTTTGCTGCATCTGTGTGGAGATGTTCTGCTTTCTGCTCAGTCGAAGACCAGGCAGTTTGGTTAATTGGCATCTCTGAATTGCCCCTGGTGTGTGTGGATGTGTGTCAGCGCTGGTATGTGCCTGTGATGGATGGACGTCCCACCCAGGGTGTCCCCCCACCTTCTGTCTTATATTGACTGGGTCAGGCTCCAGGTTCCTTCTGACCTTGACCAGGGTAAGTAGGTAGTGATAAGCACTTAAAAAAAAACAATTAACTTAGAGAAATTTATTTTCTACTTAGAGACATTTACTTTTCTCATTTTGTTAATTCTTAGTAATTTTGTATGTATTGCAAACAGGTTGTTGACAATACATAAAAAATTGATTTGAAATTGGTGAAAATCGCAATCACCAGTTTTATGTAAAATGTTAAAAATTGGATATTGATGTTAAAGAAAAAATAAGTTGGAAAAATTGAATTGTTTTGTGTTTTTACCAACGGAAATTAACTGCCACACACAGCCTAGTTGAACAAACAGGGTGAGTATTTCACTAGAACACAATATTAATCTAAACAAGAACTCCACCCCCATATTCAGCTGATGAGAAGATTGCCTGGTTATCTCCCCTGCCTCCTGCTAACCTCATCAGCCAGTACCCTGCTGTTTTCAAATGAAGCGTGTGATTCAGGTGCTGCACATTCTCTTGCAGTTTACGTGGGGCTGTGGAACGGCAGAGTAGAAGCAGACGAGGTTGTCTTTGGTGGCTTACGTGGAAGGGGGAGTGTGTGTCAGTGTGTCCGTTATTCCTGTGGAGGCTGATCCTTCACGCCACTCTTCCATAACCGCTGTCCGCCCTGGCAGCTCACCTTGGCACGCCGGTGGGCGGATTCTGATGTAGTACAGGCTCAGCGCTCTAATGAACAACCATAAGATGAGCTGAGACGGGGCTGCCGCTGTGTCCGTCAGCTCTGCGGATGGCAGAGAGCACAGAGCGAGGCGCTTTACACGGCCGAGCAAGCCGTGTGGTCCTCTTATCAGGCGCCGCACAGCGTGTCTTCATGTCATGGCTATCAAGCATGACACCCGACACCTGAATGTTCACCTGGTAATTTGACACCTGCTGCTATAACAGTGCCGGCAGATGGTGGCTGGGTACATTAATGTGTTGATGAATGGTGCCCCTTCCAAAACTCAGTGTACTGCCCGATACCTCCGGCTATATAAGATCATTTATATCGATCATATTTTAAAATCAAAAATCTACTTTCAGTGGAGTGTTTGAAAGGTCATACAACCTGGGTTATTTCTCAACTTATATTTATATATAAATGTGTGTCTGTGTGTGTGTGTGTGTGTGTGTGTGTGGGTATATATATGTGCAACGGTAATGTATTAGACGTGTTTAGGCCGAGAGCTGTTCACCAAGGAACATTTCTGCATTCATCATGCATTACTGCTGAATATGGTGGTACATTTCATATTCCATAGTACTCATTATCATCCAAATTATCCATGCAGTGAAGGGCTGTTCGGCTGGGCGTATAATGAGCCTGACATCCCCATGACCGTAGCATATGATTCTGTGTTAACTCCAGACTTCGGCAGATCAATATGCCCTATAAAGTATGAGGAACAAGGGGAAAAGATTCCACCACGTTTAATGAAAAGACATTACTGGGCTCCCAGGAATTGTGCAGGCCGGCCACCAAAAAAACTGTTGACGAATTAGTTTCTAAATCCCAGGCAAAAGGTTATTGAATCTTTATTTGGAGTGAGAGTGCACATGCAGGAGCTGAGATGGTGAGGGGCCAGATGGTGTCCTAGCGGATGTGTCTGGCCGTTTCAGATGAGTAACTTCTTTTTTTGATGTTTTTTTCTTGCAGGGACGTACGGGCCTGACAGCTGGACCTCTGCATACCCAGAATGCCGAGGGAGGAATCAGTCTCCCATCAACATCAATGATGGGGATGCACAGGTTTCCATAACATATCAAGAACTCACGCTGGATGGGTTTCAAATTGAATCATCCAACAAAACCTCCATGAAAAACACAGGAAAAACCGGTGAGATGTATCTCCATGCTACCATAAAAAGCTACGGACAATAATTCAACTCGGGCTACTATTCTATCTTTCTGCTTTTTACAAAATAAACATTCATTTTTAACATGCTCCAAAACACCACTTTGTATTGAGTGTGTAGTGCATTAGTAACAATCTATTGATCTGCCTTTCAGAAAAATAATAATAGTTGTGTTAGTTGCATTGAGTAATTTGCCTAATTGTAGATAGACCTGTGAAATAAGGACTTCATGTGTATAGTGTTTATACAAATTGGATGCCATGTAACTCACAGGGTATCCAAAGGGATGCAAGGTAATTGAAATTTATTTGCATTCATTCATTAATTGTTTATTATTCATTCATTTTAGACTGCCAAGCCACTCGCAATTTTCATATCTGATATCCACATTTAACAAGTAATTTCAATATTATAAAGGTGTATCCTCCGATGCTTTCTCGAACATGACATTTCTTGGCAATCTGTTCTCCTGACAAACATAGCATTTAGGCAAATACTTATGAAGAGGGAAAAAAATGCATTTACTGAGGGTTTATTTTCATAGCGGCTGCTGTTTTTTTAGGTTTCTGCTGAAGTCTTCTTGGCTAAGCTTCTAATTCCTGCTCTCCTGTCCGCTCAACGAGACACAGGCTAGCATCACTAATGAAACTCCCAGGGCCAGACTGTATCAGACGCAGGATTACCTCTCCACATCGGCACAAATAGAAAGGACCACTGATTAATGCAAGGGGCATGTGTGCATGGGGCTGTTTCTGTGGGTTGCAGGGCTGTCTGAAATGAGCATCGTCGGGAAGCTGCACCAGTGATAGCGGTGGCAGTTCAGCCTGCCTCTTGCATCCTGCTTCCGTGGCAACCAGAGAAGCTTAGCTGCAGATCTGTCCCCTCCATATGCTACACACTGTGTACTCTTTTTCGCTATCCGTCACTGTGGATAGTCTAAACCTAATTTTTACTATTCTGCTTGAGAGTGGTGGTTCACAGTCCTTTCTGCTTATGATTCTTTGGTTCCTCCTGCTTTCTCTGATCATGCTTAGAGGAAAGCTTACTCAAGCATCATACTCCCTTCATTGTTAGGGGTGAAACCGATGCTGACCAGGCGACTGCTCGCTGGAAGTTCAGCAGTGACAACCTTGAGTCCAACTTCTTGAAGGCCATGAAAAATTAAATGGGTGGCACTTTATCTCAACCTTTTCAACAACAGTCATTATATCAGAAAATAACTGGAAATTTGAAAACAAGGAAACAATTTCTAAAGCAGAGATGGAAAAAGCATTAACATTTCATTCTTACTATTAATTCAGATTTGTATGGATGACATTGCAGCACGACCCCTAAGATGTCATTCTATTCCCATGATAGAACCAATTTGTTTTTAAGCCACAAAATCACATTCCCCGGTATAGTCATTTTTCTTTAGTGTCATTGCATCCCTTTGCACAAAAAAATTTAACTAGGCTTTTCCCTAAAGATTGTTCTTTTATCTTTCATAAATTGAAGTTGACATCAAATATATTCTAGAGACTATGTCTTCAATTAAGTCATGACATATTTTTCAGATAAATCATTTCAGTGTTCTTATGGTGGGGGATACTTTTTTGGCAGATTTTTGCAGCTTAACTTAGGCTTTAATATATTGCAGACGTTGACATCTTTGTATGTTTCTGAAGAAGGCTTCAGTACAAAGGACATCAGAAATGGATTTAAAGGACTTCTTGGCCATGAATGACTAATGAATTTATTGTAGTTAGTATAGTTCAGTTTAGTTCAAAAGTATACTACACTACTTGATTACTACTAGTGCTTACTGAATACAGAACTCTGAGAACAAATCATATTACTCTTATCCAAAATTTAGTTGTGGAAATAAATCATTTTGACATTGATTTAGGGTAATTAGCACATGCTTTGGGAACAGGGCACGGGGTCAGAGAGGAGGGTCAGCCAGCTTCCACCATCCCTGGAACGGCTGAGGTACTGTAAAGGCCTTGCTGAAGGGCCCAGCGGTGGTAAGGTTTCTCTGCCAGCTTCAGGAATCGATCCCTTGACCTTCCAGACTGGGGCGGAGAGCCCTCATGTATGATGCTACCTGCTACCAGTACAAAATCAGGGGTTTCTCTAGACATGGTTTAAGAAGTCTAAAAAACTTTTTTTTTTTCAGTATGTTTTGAAAAAAAAAACTAAAAAAAAACATCAAGAATCCATTTTAAATGGTGGAGGAGACAGCTTTCAAAATACAACTGCGGGTGTAACTTTGAAAAGAGTGAATACGCTGGAGGCAGGTGAACCGTACGTGTTTGTTTGCGTTTGGTCTCTTAGCAGTTTGCTGTTGTCTGTCTCAGTGTTCCGAGGGTCCAAGCCAGCTCATTCTGTTTTTTTTTTTCCAGTGGCCATCCTGCTGAGGGACGATTACTTCGTCAGAGGTGCAGGGCTGCCTGGCCGGTTCAAAGCGGAGAAGGTGGAGTTCCACTGGGGCCAGAGCGGGTTAGCTGGCTCCGAACACAGTATCAACCACAGGAGATTCCCAGTAGAAGTGAGTGGGGGAGGATTGGGGTCATGAATGAAGCACAGGGTACTCTATCTTTTAAATTAAATTTACCAGTTATTTTTCATATCAAACTCATTTTTATTCCTGTATGGATTTCCTCTATTTCTTCCCCAGTAGATCTTCCTTAAATTCACCTTGGCCACCCCTGATTTGCACTCATAAAACCTTTTATATTTGGTATGAAATAAACACAACTGTAAAATGGAATTCTATAAGCTTATATTATTCAGTTATACACAGGGAAAATTTAAAGTTATCGTAAACAAGTAACTTCATCAAATACAACCTTTTGCCAGTTTTTAATTGCTTAATCACTTCAATGACCACTCTTTAAGGACCACTGACCTTTAGAAAGTATAGTTTTGTATCGTCACCTTTTTTCTGACACAGTATCAGAGGATTTTAGCTACAGTATAAGCATGTCTGCAGAGGCCTTCTTCTTCTTTTCTTAACAGTTGGAAAATGAACATAATACACAAGGACCATTTCAACATGCAGTATTTGCTGCATACATTTTTGAAAATCTAGATTTAAATTTAAATGCATGGCATTTCTAGATACAGTAACAAAATTATATTAAATATTAAATAAATTTATCATCTTCGTCTCCTGTGCTGGAGATGCAAATGCTTGTTTAAAGATTTTCCTGGAGTCCAAATATTCTGGTTCCTGCACTGTAAGAAAAGATGGTTCTATATGGCAGGGTTCTATAACTTGCTTCATATATGGAACTCAAGATGGTTCCAAATGGAACCTTTTTCTGGGAGGCACCTTTAAAGAACCATAGCAATTCTTTTGCTAATGTTCTGTTAATGTTCTATATAGTACAGTACCCTAAGGTGCTGTCTTTATAAGAAAAATATGTTATTATATTTAATTTAAGTTATTATATTTAATTTAATTTAGGAAATACAATCATGATTTAGTAAAGCATATTTAATTTATTTGGTATATATATTTTTATATATTTATATGATCATTTACCATTGAAAATGTTATGGTAGACATCCATGCATTATAAATTCATTATGAATGCATTATGAAAGTGCAGTTAATGTAAAGCGTTAACCACCTAGTAATTACAACACTGTTATCATACAATCCAGAATGTGTGGAATGCTACATGCAAACACAAAGTTGCATAAAAGCTTTTTAACAGCTTTCAAGCTCAGTGTGCAATCAGTATCATCTCACATATAACTGTCTGCAACTTACAGTCAATAAAATACTTTGGTATCTGCCAATAACAATCCTCCCAGAATGTTAAATATATACTGATACTGAACATACTGACCTATGTTATACATCAGAACTTATATTAATTTATTATGCTTTTTATTTTAAGAATTTAGTTGTCATTGCTGACACACCACAACAAGATGTGTTCTCCGCATTTAACTCATATGTGACATACTGTAGCAGGGGGCAGCTAATTCAGCATCTGGGTAGCAGTGCTTGGCGGAGGTACCTTGCTGGTCGGAGATTGAAACCAGCAATCTTTCAATTACAAGTGCGCTTCCCTAACCATTAAGCCACCACTGCCCACACTTGCTTTAGATTGACGATCAAACATATTATTTCATCCATGAAGTATAAACCAAACACTGTTACAGTGTCATCCATTACGGGAAGGAAATTTGAAACTGCCTCGCAACACGGTTCCTTTCATTTAAAGGTGCGTTTATTGAACCTTTTTACTAAAATGGTTCCAAATGAAAGAGTTTTGAATTCAAAGGTGTCAAATAACATCAGAGGGTGCTATAAGGCTCCCTACAGTGCTATGAGGAACCCTACATATTAAAAACTTTCTATTTTTAACAGTGTATGAGGCCTTAGACAGGCAAACCAAACAATATTTTGACACCAAACTGGATGTTATAAAGTATTGTATAAACACGAAAGAGTAATGAGATCCTGAGTGTCTCTGTTATGCAGCCATTGTGAATGTAGCAAAGCTAATAAAGGGATTTGCAAAGCATAACCAAAATACATGGCCCCCAAAAGCCCCCCGAGCCTCTGCCCTGTGACTCGTTAATTTTGTCTCGTCATGGTTCCTGAACTAATACGACACCCCTTTGGGCGCTGTTAGCAGGTACCGCTTCATTAGCACTCCTCTTACAGGTTACAGGCATTGCGAGATGGGCCCCTGGGTGTGAGAGCAGGAGCAAACACGCTTTGCGTTCTTGTGTATCTCGCAATGGGACATATGAGACGATAAGGAGCAACTGAGTGGAGGAACCTCCTGTACTGCTCTGCTCTCTCTCTGTGGCCACAGGTATAATTGTAATTTTGGAGGTACTACGGTGTGATGATCACAGGAGAACCTTGTTCTCAGCGTAGGTAGGTCAAGGGTGGTCCTGGCGGCGATCAGCTGATGTTCGATTTCTGCGTGCTGGCGGAGGATGTGGGTCACAGATGCACTTTCAGTAAAGAGGGTAAAGTGAGTTATACTCATTTCAATGAGCAAAATGTTTCACCAAGCAGACCTCAGATGTCTAAGACGAACACGAGATTGGAGTTCACCGATTTATACGTATACATCACTAGGAAAAACTAGGTCATGTTACTGTTGAGTATACTTGTTTGCTAATAATAATTCATGGCTGTTTAGTGTTAAAAAGTCTTATGATGGAACATTGTCTTTTTGATTTCTGTAATTCCTTGGGTAAGGGCTTGGGTTTGTCAGTAAAGCTGGCTTTCTTTTCTGTGTCTTGATAACACCAACGACAGCGACGATGACGACAATAACAATAATAATAATGCAGACAAATCAAAAAACTGAAACAGTAAACATTAAATCAATAATAATTAATGTTGTAATGCAGCTACTTTGCGTATATGGGTGTATGCATGTATTTGCCCTGTGATAGACTTGGTGTACCTCAGCCTTGTACAGTACCTTACGCTGCCTAGGACAGATGCCAGGGGAATGTATCATGAAGCCAGATATGTTGCTTAGCTGGATAACTTCTCCGGTTTAAGGTACCCCAGTTAAAATGGGCTTTATCTTTGTTCAATTTTTGGTGTTAACCTTTGAATAATTATGCTTGAGAGCAGTTTTCCCCATTCAATTGACTCTCAACAGAAATGATCAATCAGACCTCATAAATCTGTAAAATATTCCAGACTAGAGGGTACAAGACAGGACTGCACTGGATGGTCATGACGTGCTAAGGCAGGGGTAGGGAACCTGGCCGGCCCTCCATGGCACAGCTTCCCCAACCCTGCTCAAAGGCCTAGGTACTTAGTAGGTGGTCCAGCTTTAGTTTATGGCTCATGATGTACCACGTCCTGCTAAATTTTTATAGTTAGTATTTTGTCTAATTTCTGTGAAAATTGGTCATATGCCATCAATTTTATGCCTCACCCAGTACCATGACAACAGTAATGTTACAGCGTTGACGATATGCTGTCTTCAGTATGCATCTCTGTTGGTGTAAAGATAAGATAAGGTAAGATAAGATAGATCTTTATTGTCATTATTACAGAAATAGTGGAAAACAGTTTAGCTACACAGCTAGCAAACAATTAATCATCAGTGTCCAGTATTACAGCAAGGCTTTTCTCGAATTTTACTAATTTCTTTGTAAACTGAAACTACAAATAAATAATCTACATCGACATAAATGACAATAACATAGATTTGGGTTTTATTTACATATGATCTATTTACATGCATGTAACACTAAATGATTGGCGCCTTGCATTACCACATTATGTAATAGTCTCATAAATATGTTTGTAACATATCAAAGTTCTGTACAGCTTCCATTATGACCAATTGTTTTACAACTAAATATACTTGATGTATAATGTAAAACATTATGCTTACAGTTGCTTACAGACACGTTGTCTCCAAATAACAGTAGCAGGCTAAATACATTGAATAGAAATAATACTTGATAATACATCGCAGGCCTTGATGTTTGTTATGGATGAAATGTGGCCCTCTGTTGCTCGGAAGCTGAGTACTTCGGGCCTAATGATATAACAAAACTTCTAATGAACCAAGTGTTGCCAGTTTATCTGTTGCATTGTCATACACTCCAGTACATTCTCAGCGATCGAGAGCAGCTGAGCTCGTTTTGCGCTCGTCGTAATGAGGAGCTGTCAAAATTAGTTGCATCACTTTGTGGCCATTTTGCTGGAGCAGCCGGGCTGCGGTTGTGCTTGGCTCGCCGTCATCCTATCCAGGTGGTGTGGTGCTGCTGAAACGCCCCCAGTTATCATGCACCGGCGTGTAGCTCAGCTGCTGACAGCTCAGTGCTCCTTCTTTTGCCTGTTCGCGCCGCAAGGCTGTGACCTTACCTACTGGGAAAAGAGACCGTGCGTGATCAGGCAAAGAGGCGTCCAAGTTCTATGCAGATTCCCAGGTAAAACAGCCGCTGTTCCTTCATGCCAGTTGCATGTGAAATAACCATGTGTTCAATTTCCTCAGTAATTATCACTCTTTCAAATAATCTCTGCCTCATCTGTAATGATTGAAGGTAGTGAAAAATTGTCTTGAGTGTCTCCTTGGCTAGTGTTTACTTGTAGCTGTACAACATTAGGAAAGATTGACGTTTACCTTCTGACTGTGAGGGTCTTGCTAGAACAGCCTCAAACAACAAGGAATTATAACCATAAAATTAAGTTGACTTCTCTACTCAAGGATTCAGTGTGGTCCGCCAGTTCAGAAATTCACACCACACAAAAAGACATATATTTTGTATATATATTTACTTTAGCAGAAAGTACAATATTAAGAGCATTTGAGGAAGATGGTATAGTCTAGCAGAGCTATTCCTGAGACAGACATTCATACCTTTGAAGAAGGGTTCATGTTTTGGGGGTGTGCATGGCGTTGTTTCTATCGTGGAAATAATTTTTGCAATATATAAAAAAATAATTAAGGTAAAGGTTGCAGATTATTATTATTATTATTATTAAGACCTAAGTATAAGGCTTTTTATAGTGACATCAATTTTTACAAATAAAATAAGGAAGCAACTGAATTACAATGGTATTTTGCTGACTGGGGTGCGGGGTGCCCCCAGTATCTCTTGCTGACCGGGGGCAACTGGAATTGGTAGTTCTGTCATGATTCACTACAAATGTCTTGGCAATTGACTGGTTCATAGAGGAGGAGGAGCCCTGGCAGGAACAGAGTGTGTGTGTGGGGGGGTGGCTGAATAAACTGGGATTTATTTTTATGATCCCTGTCTTAAAGACGTATGTTCGTTTGTCGGCATATTGTGTTACCACTTTAAAGAAATACAAAATAAACTATTATTGTTATTTGATATGGATATTGTAAAAAATTTGTATTTAATGGTACTTGAACCTTTTGAAACATAGCGTGTAAATGAAACTTAAAAATGCATCAATGTGGCTTTTCACTAATACTTTAGTTTATTCATTCATAATGTCCCTGCAAAAATTCACTTAAATATTATTATTCACAAATTGCATCTGAGAGGTTCTTACACAGGTCTTATGTCAGAGACTAGCTACTGTTTAAAGTGAAGTTTGACAGCAGTATGTTATGTGAAATATGTCAAAATGCAAAAAACATGGAACAGAAATCAAGGTGTCATGCTGGAATATCGCGTCCAAACAGGAAACAAATATTAACGATAAAAAATGCATGATTTAAAAAAAAAAACACACGAGTTATAGCACTACCCTGACATTCTTTTAAACTATTGACTTTAAATGTTTTACAAAATTTTGGGACATTAAAAAAAAGGTTCATGTTGAAGGAGGCAAAGCTGTGCTCTGGATGGGTGGGATTTGGACATAAGGGCTCCATCTATATTTAAACCATGCATGCATATACATGTCATAAGCAGGCATAAGCACATAGAGACACATGGAGAGAATGAGTCACAATCAGTCTGCTGAATCATATTTCGTTTCATATTTCATATTCCTGCTCTGACGCTTCATCAATTTACATCTGTGTTTGTTATGAAGCCACTGGAAGCTAATGTGCCCCCCTGCCGCCATCCCCCAACAAAAGTGTTTCTGATGTTCTCAACTTGGGATCTGCACCTTCAATATTAAGATTAATTTATTGCATTGTCAAGTAGGAGCCATATTTGTTTTCCCAAACATGGGTGCATGCATATCCATTCTTAAACAGCTGGAGGGGGAATACAGTGCCCTAGTTCTTCAGCTTTAATAATACTGCTGCAGTTGCTGTCTGATTTTGTTTTGTGTTTTTTTATATGTAATTCTTTTTATTTATTTTTTTTTGGGGAGTATAAATTTATTTCAAATGTGTCCAGCATTGCATCAAACAGTGACATGTTCCGTTGTAACAGCCACCAATACGTCACTTCACAGGATGGATAGATGATGGGACAGCTGTGTCCCAGTTCCGGTAAACAGGAGCCCTGCTTATTAGTGTCCTTATTCATTTGATGTCTAATTTGTCTCCCACTGTCTTTTAGCGATGTGCCTGGCATCGTACCGTGAACTGTGGGCCTTTGGTACTCAGGCAGCAGGTGGTTAAGGAAAAATGGTTGTGATTGAAGAATTCCGATTCAGGTCTCAGCAGGGGCTATTTTATTTATAAATTGCAAAGTTCATAAGCCTTTATGAATCAAATGATTTGACAAAAATTAACAGCTACCAACCAAACAAACAAACAAACATAGTGTTCTAATCACTGGACGGGGATACCTCTGCAGTTTGCTAATATCTTATAAATTTTTCTGTTATCTCTAAATCTCTCATGGCGAGCTCTTGGACTTTGTATACCCTCACATCTTTGGACTGGAAGGCCTTTAGTGGTGGACCCCTTTCCTTGTGCCCTTTCCTGCCTGTACTGGGTTAGGGTTGGAAAATCGATGGATGGATGACGTCTTTTGTGAATAAAGGCTCTCTTATGATTACAACATTATACAATGAGACAATATTCTGTTATGTAAAATAAATAGGCATTACTAGAAATACGCCAAGCAACTGTCACTTATGAACTGACTTATGAATCAACTCTAATAATCTACATGCCATATGCAGCATAGCTGTTTGTAGACTATATTCATAGGCTTATATAAAGCACATTTCTATCATAAGCTGATTACCAAATGAAATAACAGCTTTTAGGTAGAGGCACATCTGTATTGTGAAACAGTTATTTTGCTTCATCATATAGATGAAAATACTTTCATACTTTGAATAATATACTCACATGCGTACATATGTCAACACACAGGTATGTTTATTAAACATGTGTCATCTTGAACCCTAGTAGAGGAAGATATAGACACTCCGTGACTTACTTTGAAATGGTCCTAGACCCAGAATGGTCCAAAATACAGGTAAAATATTCAAAAAATGTGGTTTTACTTAGATGTTACATGTTACTCAGCGATGTGAATGAAGAATAGAGTAGTTTCCAGTCTTGTGCTAGGTGTGCTGGGGTCCATATATACAGCAGATATGCATGAGATAATCACCCCTGTCAGTTCCACCTTAGTAACATGTTTCATAGTCATTTTGAATAACAAAAACTGAATTTTGGACTGAATTCCAAGGCAAGGCAGATGGCAGGCAGATGATGCAACTTGGGAGCAGCAGGGGCACAGAAAGCTCCTGTCCTCACTTTGGCGGGGGAGATAGGTATTGAAGCTGACCATTCTCTGAATATTTTGTTTTTGTTGCTGGCCACATTGTCTTGGGGACTTCAGGCGCTTTTGCATAAACATACCAATAAGCAACATTCAAGCTAAACTTCTGCTCCAATAGCCTGGAGGAAGATGATCTCCTGATCCCAGGGGATATCGCCATCCCATGCGCCTGGTGGGGAACATGGCATCACCCAGTAATGCACGCTGTGTCACAACCGTACCTTGTTTCTGTTTATCCAAGAGATTATCTATGAGCTGTCAACTTCAGACCTTTAATATGTATGAGTATAATCACTTCAATGCAGTTTAGTAAATGACCATATCCCATTAGCCTCATTAATCATCATCGTGTCCAGTTTTCCCCTTTAGCTTTAAGGAGATATTTTCCACATGTGCTGTAATATCGGACTTATACTCTTTTTGGTTAAATAAACATTCAGCCATTGTGACATTCTGGATGCTGAGAAATGCATCCTTGATGATTAGTTTATCTTAATAAATTTTGATGACCTGATGGTGACCGTAATTAACTGTAAATACTGTAAGATGTCTTTGTGGGGAGGTCTTGACTGACATTTCATTACAGTTATTTATTCATAAACCTAAGGCACAATATTCTGAAATAGATTTAAAAATAACTTCTAAATAGCTTTTGCACTTTTAGGTGTGTTTGCACATAGAGCTGTTAAAGAAGGTGTTTGACTTGTGGGAGCATGTTATACAGTAGATGTCCTTTTATTTCTCCTTTTTCAGGACCTTGATATTTAATCCTAGTCTACACATCCAAAGCCTTATGACCCAAATCAGTAACATGTATTTCATTGTTTCTCTATCACACTGCACAGCCTGCATTCCTCTGTAAGTGAGACATATTCTGTAGGATGGGTGTTTAGTTTTTTTATTTTTTCGTCACATCAGGATGTGCTGCACTTGCTGTCCATCACTTTTATGCATTCAGTGTTGAGTCAAAGAGCAACACGACAAACATTTGTCTTCACCTACAAATCAGGCAACATACGTATGATTAATATGAGAGCAGAAACGGTGGAACCGAGACATTTGTATTGCTTTTGCCACATTCTCTGTCCAGGAAAATGTCCATTTGTGCAGGTTACTCTTTTAGCAAAAGAAAACAGTAGAGACATATAGGAAAGATGGAGGAGGACTGATGAATTTTCTGAAAGTCGCACCAGCGCTCGTTCATCTCCCTTCCGACGTTGACGTCTGTTGTTTCAAAATAAGAAACTGTTAGAGTCAATGAGCCAGCTGACTTGCTCCTACCTCACGCTGAAAAATGACTCGGGGGGTAGGTGGGTGGGAGTGAGTTAAGGGTGATGTTTGGTGTTCTCCCTCACTAAGCCGGTATTTGTAATAATAATGCATTAAGGTGTCATTTCTCTCTGTGATATATTTGACCATAACTTGGATTTATGGTCCAGCCCAGCTAACCATAATTGGATTTGAGTCATGCCACAAATTTTCTATGTGTACACATACATATCTGTCCACACACACAAATGCAATCAAATGCAGGTATTTTCAAGGATGGAATTTCCAAAATGGAGTCTGATTGACTGTAGGTTCTCTACAGTTTATTGTAAAGCTCTGCAGACTTACTTAGGGGCAATTTCTTGCTTTAATTATAATTCAAATGTACCATGGAATTTCACCCTCCCTTACCAAATAAATACTTAATAGATTAAGCTCCAGGGGTCAAATTAAATGAACCGGTGAGTCTTTTAAAATACACAAGCTTAAATGTCTAAAGACAAGGTTGGTGATCTGTTTAGATCTTCAATACCAGGTTGTTCGGCAGATTTACCTGGTTTTTATTTTATTGCACATAAATTAATTATAAGCTGACCAGCATTTGTGCTGTTTTATTTAACATGAACGTATATTTAAAAAAAAATCTGCTTCAGAAATTTCTGATTTCATTATGTCTCCCTTTACAAGGAAGGTGCCTTGGAACAGATTTGAGAAGACGAGATTACTGTGATATATAAATAATCAATTATAATTGGAAATTTCTGAAAATGGGTATAATCTGAAAATTTGTTAATATTACATAAAACTGAATATCCTCCGCATAGATGCACGGTGATGAAGAAATTATCATAATCACTTATTCATATAACTAATAAATTGGGTTAAAACTTCATTTAAGTGCTGTTGTAATGAAGGTTATTTTTAATTCAGAAATAAATTACATTTAATTCACATGGTTACAAGAGATTGCAGAAAATACATTACTGTCAATCAATTTAATAGTGTAGTAACCAATATCTTTTAGAACATCCTAATAAAATGCTGTTATGAGTAAATAATGTTGTTATAGATACTTAGCATTAACTAAATTTGCTTAGTTAGAACTTTATTTGCAAAAATAACCCAATAGCATTTTACATGATTGTTATAATATACTACTTGATGCACTTTGGTTTAGCAGTTCCGTTCTTTGATGATATTCCAGTCCAACAAATGCTTGATGGTTCTTTCAGGCTGTAATTTAAATGTTGCCTGTACTCTAGTGGTCATCAGGAGCAGGATAAACCTTGTGAAAGATTACTGTAGGCCTGCATACCAGAGATTTTGCCTTCATTTGTATAAGGTGCTGAAAGTGAGTAAACTGTTAAAATGCAGCTGAACTGAAGTTCAAAGCATCACAGACCCAGCTCCTTGCTAAAACAGCCAGTTCCCCCTCCTCACGGCGCAGTAGGTGACTGCTAAGCTAACAGACTTGAACCCACTTCAGAACTGAAAGCCGGAGTTGCTTATCCCAAAGGACAGCTGTTCCATCATTTAACTAAAGCATTTCTGTAAGGCAGAAATATTGCCTAGGGGAATTAAAGCAAATGGACTGATGCACCTTTCAAATGTTAGTGCCTAAAATTAGAATAAAAAAACATGAAACCACAATTGGTTCTCCAGGATGTGCCGGTGCTCCCATTTTATACGAGTTTTTGGAAAACTGATGACAGTGAATTTAATTTTGTGTCAGTTTAAATAAATTATTGGAGGTTCACAATAGGAGTTGATCATCAGCTAGAATCATTAAAATGTACAGGCAAAAAAAATTGAAATTGGCACCTATTGAAACAGCAGTCAACCTTATTTCACTGTTCACTGTTCAGGCAGCCAGCTGGAGTCACAACGGATATAATTAGGAACACAAATGAGAACAAACCACTGATTAGTATAGTAAGAGAAAGTCAACAGAATCATCTGGTGATAATGAGAATGACTTACTTTTGCAAGTAATGCTATTTTACTATCTCATTACTGGTTTATGGCTTCAATTGTTATTGCTTAACTATGGCTTTATTTTTAGCATCTGTTGTGGTTGTAATTTTAAACGTATTTAGCACGTCAGACTTCACGGACTAGAGTGTGCTCAGGAGGGTGAATTATCGAGGGGCAAGCTAAATGGCTAAGCTACTTAATAATGTTTGAATTGAGATAGATAGTTAATATATCTCACTATGGGCATTTTAGACAGACACCAAACGATCGCTGTTAAAGGCTGCAGTTAATGGAGTCCAGGAAGTAGCCGATTAGCTTTAATTAGTTAGAATGAGTGACTTTTTGTACCTTCTAAGTAATAAGCAGTTTTTTTGTCTTTCTTAAATGCTTGCTTGTCAGCTCAGCTTTCAGCCTGTATTTCCTCTTCATTAGCTAAAAAGGAATTATAATACGCGTACAGCAGAGTCTGAGGAAGGGTGGAGGCACATCAAAATGATTAGTAAAGGTTATCCATTGTTCCACTTTTCAAATGTACCTCTTTTTCCTAACAATATGATTTTAGCTGAATTCAGTTGTTTATTCTACACCATCCACCACGCTGGCCTAAAGGCCTTGAAGGTAGGATTTGTGCATTTCCACTATAAATTGTGCACCCCAAGTCCTACAGGACTTTTTTGCTGGGGGCTGGCAGTCTAGTCACCTGACAGGTCTTTGGGTGGCAGGTACTGCATCAGAACTAACACCAATCCTCCTCCTAGACCAGAATAATCCCATTTATGTGCATTCAGCTGCTACACAGCTCCTGGCCGTCATCTTTGACCAATGCAGCTGGCATAGCCGAAGCGCTCCCATGCTCAGAAAAGATATCCAAACGGCTTGCACCCAATAAGTAGGCCTGAGGTCTCTGCCAATTTTGAATCATTTCAGTATAATGAAATTCATTTGGGGCGTATGATGTCGATGACAAATTGGTTTGTGCAAAGACCAGTGCTTGATTTGTAAATAAGGTTCCAGAGCTCATAAAGAGCACAATGATGTCGTACACAGAAATATCATTGTCTTTAACAATGATAATGCACTGTTAATTAAGTTTTCTAACCTGTCAGTTGTATCAAACTTTTCATCTGTGCTGCACTTTTCTCTCCCCTTTTTGAGGTCCTTCTCATTAGCCTCCACAAACGCTGCTCCTCTGCTGATTCGTCCTGCAGATTTTCTGCGTCACTTCTCCTGTGCTTGGGTTCCAATGGCTTTGTTGCTTTTCCATAAAAATTCAAAATATTACTTGCCTTTACTTACTTTATTATTTTGTTGTAGCAACCTGCTGCTTTTATTTTAGTGGCAAAAATGTGGATTTACAAGCACATGTGTGGTGTGGGTTTTCCCTTTCAAATCAAAAGTCAGATAAGAGAAATGTACTAATTTACAGTAGGTGGGTGGATTTTTTTAAAAATCATACAATGCAGTCAGTTTTATAAATATACATTTCTTTAGTTCACTTTGCATTAATTCCAAAGTTTCACTGAAATTAGTTTTGAGTTTAATTATATTGGGTTCATTGTTTGAACTGTGGAGTGCAGGCTAATCTGAGCTCTGACCTCTGGCATAAATTAAGCACTGGAAAAGACTGACCTTCTCCCTGGGGAATTTTCACTGTGATGATGCTATGCCTCTCACACCCTTGCCCTCCTGCAGCAGCTCTAGCTCTGGTATCCTATACTGTATATTTGCATATGCATGAGTTCATACACTATATGAAGAAAAGTATTGTGACACCAGGCCACTACACCTAGAAGAACTTTTATGACATCCCATTCTAAATCCATAGGCATCAGTATGGAGTTGGTCCCCCCCTTTGCAGCTACATCAGCTGTCACTCTTCTGGGAAGGCTTTCCACAAGATTTTGGAGTGTGTCTGTGGGATTTTTTGCACATTCATCCAGAAGATCATTTGTCAGGTCAGACACCGATGCCAGACGTGAAGCTCTGGCTTGCAATCTCCATACCAGTTCATCCCAAAGGTGTTAGATGGGTGTGCGGTCAGGGTTCTGTGCGGACCACTCAAGTTCTACACCAAAGTCACCCAACCATGTCTTTATGGATCTTGCTTTGTGCACTAGGGCACAGTCAGGCTGGAACAGAAAAGGGTCTTCCCAAAACCCACAAAGTTGGAAGCACAGAATTATTGAAAATGTCTTGGAATTCTCAAGGATTAAGAGTTCTCTTCACAGGAATTAAGGGGCCTAACCCAATCCCTGAAAATAACCCCATACCATTAACCCTCCTCCACCAAACTTTACAGTTGGCACAATGTAGTCAGGCTACTAATGTTCTCCTGGCATCCGCCAAATACGCTGGCATCAGCCATCAAACTGGCAGACAAAGAAGCGTGATTCATCACTCCACAGAACACATTTCCAGTGCTCAAGAGTCCAGTGGTGGCATGCTCTACGCCACTCCATCCAGTGCTTGGCACTGTGCTTGGTGATGTAAGGCTTGCATGAAGCCCATTCCTTAAAGTTCCTGGGATACGGTTTTTTTGCTGGCTGGGGATAATGCCAGAAGAAGTTTGGAACTCTGCACTTATTGAGTCAACAGAGTGCTGCACTCTGCAACCCCGCACATTAACTTGTGTGATCTGCCACTTTGTGACTTAGTTTCTGTTGTTCCTAAGCGCTTCCACTTTGCAGGAAACTGGTCCCTATAAGGTAACAAAAAAACAGGTATTCATCACATTGTGGGGACATTTGGTCCCCATAAGGTAAGGTATACCTGTACCACACACACACACATGCACAGACCTGTACCCTGTAGTCATATTTTTGTGGGGATTGTCTATTCATTTCTATGGGCAAAACCCTAATCCCAGCAATGACAACCTTAACCCCTACCCAGCCCTAACCTCATCCAAACTAAACAAACAAAATGCAAGTTTTAGTTTTTTAAAATCACAGTCACAGATTTTTATTAAATTGAATCTTCCGTTTTGGGGGGCAAAAAAAATCAAAATATCAGGTTTTATCACAGTATCACCCCCCCCACACACACACACACACCCATACACAGAGGTTATGTGTGTGCCTCAAAATACGAATTTATATGGTGCAGAAATCCAGGTCCTATGAACAGTCAGCTAATCCTCTCAAACCACATCCTCAGATGTTATAACCTGACAGACAGAGACAGCCCTTTTACTTTATTGTTTTTGTGTGTGGGGAGGTGCTGTGATACCATGCAGTGATATGGAGACAAGCATTTAAGCAGACTTTAACAATCCACTCAAGAATTTTACCCAATGGAGCCATGTTTTCACTAGCTTGACATTCATTCTCAGAATACAATATAACTTCGTCAATGGATGCCGCTATCCTGAAATAGCTTTTATTTTTATTATTCTTATTTTTTTGTCTACTTAAATAATCGGCAGGCCAGTATGAAGATAGTTTCCCACTTTAAATAATATGTCATCCACAAAACTATGAATCATTCCGTTATCTCCATAACACTGGGCCCAACCACACAAACCTATACTAGATTATGTCCTTAGACAAATGGCGGAAATGGTATTCAAATCACAGGCAAAGTGTGCGGCTCCCATTCCATGTATTATGCTATCTTGCTCCGAAAAGCAGTTTCTCTTTAAGTTTGTGACCTTCTTGCGAATGTATGGTCCCTTTTTATGGCTTCTCAAGATGTATTACAGAGGTGTCACTGCCTACTGTATTAGTTCTGTCCTCAGTGTAACACTGCATTACCACGGAACAGTGACAACGGAAGTTCATAGCCTAACCCTATTCAAATTAAGTTCTGTATTATTACGGATGTTTACAATATTGGGTAAGACTTTATTTTTTACGGGGCACAAACAGTATTATACTTATGTATTAACTAATCACAAACTAAGTCTTAGTTACACACTGATTTCATGTTAATTCATCCTTAATGAATCGTGATGAATGTTGTATCTCAAGCAGTTACTATATCTATTAATTCTGTAAACCTCTGTGAACCACTGAAGGAACTACTGTAGGAACAAGTACTGAATAACAAGTTAGATTGTGATCTCATATTTGTTCATTATTAATAAATCATGGTGCATCTTGCATCCCAAGCAGTTACTATTTTTACTATATTACTTAATTCTATAAACCCATGTGAACTACTGAGGAAACAAGTAATGAATAACGCAAGAGAAATATATATCTCATTTTGTTCATCATCAATGAATCAAGACGCATCTTTTATCTCAACTATCAACTATATTTTTTCACGATCTGTTCATAATTTTTACTTCAGTAGTAAGTTATTTCTAAGTATTTGTGCCCCATCAAATAAAGTGTTATCCCATACTGCGTGTAAGTGGTTGTTTTGTTGTTTGGTGTTCAGTCTGCACCATTATGTCCTTGTCCTTACACCTTCAGGGCTTGTTTTCTGTTCTGCTTCTGTGCATGAACTCTGTGTTCTTCCTGTGTTTCTTTGGCTTTCCTGGGTGCTTTGGCTTCTGCCCATAAATCCAAGCATATGCAGTTTTATTTCTGTCTCTAAATTTTCCTTTGCACGTGTGGCCATGTACTTTTTTTGAGCTCCAAGCTTTCTGGAACCTTGCAGTGCAATACGGAGTTCTGGAAAGTGGATGAAATATTATTAATTTTTCATTATTATGCAGTTCCTTTGCAGGTCCCCTCACTTGAAATGATATTAATTATTTTGAAAATAAAGATTTAGTTAAAAGATGTAATTTAAAAGCATTAACATACGATCATCCACCTAAAGGGGATTTTTGATTGCAGTTCTTTTTGTTATCCCTCTGGCTCCAAAGAGTGACTGCAAAACTGAATGTAACCTTGTGACTCATTTGCCATTTCTGTCACAGAGAAAGCACTGCAATTCTTTGCTTTCTGTTAAAGACGGAGTAAAAAATATACCTAGACAAGCATTTTGTTTAATGTGCCTGAATTTTTACTGTTGTTCGTTTTATTGTTTTCATTAATCACTGTCAGAGGAACATGGAGGCCTTCAGTAAAACTGTTTGCATTCAAGTTGTTAATAAGAATTCAAACATGCACACTGTCATCGGTGTTATGAGAATCGAGCAGCGTTTCCAAAAAATAATTCAAAAAAATAATGTGTCTGCAAGAAAAGCTTTAAATGGAACATAAATCTGAGGCAATTTTGACACAACCCAGAATTATGCTTATTTTTATCGCAAAAGAGCAAAGAATCTGTTCTGCTGCAGAAGTGGGTTTGAGTACGCGTAACTTCCGAAAGACATCTGGTCATTTGTCAGATCAAAGCTTTTTCAGGTTTGTGTGTTGTAACTCTTATTTTGGTGTTCACCTCTTCTCATGTGTGGAAAAGATCAGTGCGTATGCATAAATGTACCATGCAGCTGCAGGCAAGTTGGCTCGCCACCTATCATACCCAAAGGGCAAGGGACAGACAGGAGGTCTACACAGCCTCACTAACAATTACGTTTCTTTTGAGTACTGTCAGCATATTTCATCCATCCTTCTCTCTCAGTCTCCCTGACGGCAAGAGATGTCCTACCAGGTGATCTCTTCCTGTGTGCAACATCTTGAGGACCCAATAAAATTTAGTTCTTACGTTGTGTGTCTGTATGTACATACGTGTGTGGAGGTTGGAATGTTTTCTATTGTCTCCCAGATCACTTATATGTTACGTTCTTTGCATCATATTTCAGCTGTCCTATGCAAATGACAGCTCATTTATCCTTGTTGTGATGCTTCTTGTTTTGCATTTATTTAGGCACTAAGCAAGATCTTACCAGGAGGGTGTTAAATGTCTCCAGTTACTTTGTAGTGTACCATTTGTGTGATGATCCATTTAAGCAAACATTGTGTGCTGTGAAGCCTTTTATCTTGCTATATTAACTCAAACTGGGACATGCCTCATCATTAAATCCCACAGTGTAGAACATTGTCATACACTAAGCCGGAGCTCCCTCTCCCACTCCCCAACACCAGCCCTCAGTGAGCTGTACTGCTATGGTGACATATGTGTGGGATTTTTGTCACAGATGGGCTGTTTCTGCATTCTTGGGTGCTTATCTTTGTGTACATGTGGTTCTGTTAATTTTGCATGCAGGCACGTCTGGGAGTATGCGTGTGTTCTTTGGTTAGGCTTAGCTCTCTTTGCTCTGCTTGACTCTTCTTAAAAGATAACATTGTGGTATAACGTGCAAATTCTCTTCTGTACAGCATGAGTATTTATCTATACGATGTCATGAGAAGGGGGGGTGCATAATGTTAAGGATGGACATCATGGCTCACAAAAACAGAACTTTATTAAAACTCAGAAAGAAGACAAGAAAGTAATGGACCTTGAGGAGTCAAAAACAAAGCAGGACAATGACACCAAAACAGGGAACAACACAAGAACAACCACAGAGGAACGGCAGCAAACATGGGGCAACAACAGCTATAAACACACAATATGCCAAAAGGTATTTAAATACACAGATAATGGGGACTACATGAGGGGGAGGTGCAGAGCAAATCAATTAATCAAACACTAAGCAGGAATAAAACACTGTACCTTTGGAACCATGTAACAAAGAACCATGACAAAATACAACAATGCACAACAGGAATAAAACAAGAACCAAATGTTAAAAAAAAACACAAACATGGTGAGTCTTGTGGGTTTGAGATAAAAGGGGAGTCTGGACAACAGCCGACTGCTTAGCCCATTAAGCCACACGGCGGCCATGGGGGCATGGAAACACTAGGAGTTAAAGACACGGGATGGCCAGCGACACCTGCTGGCCAAACAGGGAACAGACATTCCTAAGGGACAGGACTGGGGCCAATCCTAACACAGAAGGTCATCTTGAGAGTCAGGTGATTGGCAGTTTGTATTGATTCACTGC